>NW_027328741.1:55604189-55904233 GCF_048564905.1 Vicugna pacos
ATCCGTGATGCATGAAACATGTTCGGAATACGGAATGCCATGGTTATGTAAACAATGTAAATTACATGTGTATTGGTGAGAATTCGCTCAAAGAGTGTTTTCCACTGCCAAATGTCCGATTTTAGAACCTGGTGATACAAAAAACTTATGAAGTCAGAGTAAATATTTCAAAGTGTAATATATGCCTTCTTTGGTGGATGAAAGTTCACTAATCCACATGCTCACAACTCAGAAACGCATGTTTCTCGAATCCGTCATGCATGTATCATGTACGGAACCCGGAATGCCATGTTGATGGAATTCATGTAAATTATATATCTATTAGGTTGAATACACTCCAGAAGTATTCTTCTGTGAAAAATGAATGAATTCGAAACTTGTGTTAGGGAAAGCTTGTGAAAATGTGTACACGAGTCTATATGAAATTATTCCTTTTATAGAGGATGAAAAATCAGTAATCCACATGCTCACAACTCAGGAATGCATGTATGTCGAATCCGTCATGCATGTAACATGTACGGAACACGGAATATCATCTTGAAGGAATCTATTCAAATTACATATCTCTAGGGTAGAATTCGCTCCAAGAGGGTTTTCCTGGGATCAAAGTTTGATTCTTGAAACTGGTGATAGGAGAAGCAACGAAGTCCAAGGAACTATTTCAAAGTGCATAAGTAACTTGTTTGGTGGTTGAAACATCTGTCATGTGCATGTTCACAGCTCAGAAATGCATGTTTGAGGAATCCGTGATGCATGAAACATTTTCGGAATACGGAATGCCATGGTTATGTAAACAATGTAAATTACATGTGTATTGGTGAGAATTCGCTCAAAGAGTGTTTTCCACTGCCAAATGTCCGATTTTAGAACCTGGTGATACAAAAAACTTATGAAGTCAGAGTAAATATTTCAAAGTGTAATATATGCCTTCTTTGGTGGATGAAAGTTCACTAATCCACATGCTCACAACTCAGAAACGCATGTTTCTCGAATCCGTCATGCATGTATCATGTACGGAACCCGGAATGCCATGTTGATGGAATTCATGTAAATTATATATCTATTAGGTTGAATACACTCCAGAAGTATTCTTCTGTGAAAAATGAACGAATTCGAAACTTGTGTTAGGGAAAGCTTGTGAAAATGTGTACACGAGTCTATATGAAATTATTCCTTTTATAGAGGATGAAAATCAGTAATCCACATGCTCACAACTCAGGAATGCATGTATGTCGAATCCGTCATGCATGTAACATGTACGGAATACGGAATATCATGTTGAAGGAATCTATTCAAATTACATATCTCTAGGGTAGAATTCGCTCCAAGAGGGTTTTCCTGGGATCAAAGTGTGATTCTAGAAACTGGTGATAGGAGAAGCAACGAAGTCCAAGGAACTAATTCAAAGTGCATAAGTAACTTGTTTGGTGGTTGAAACATCTGTCATGCGCATGTTCACAGCTCAGAAATGCATGTTTGAGGAATCCGTGATGCATGAAACATGTTCGGAATACGGAATGCCATGGTTATGTAAACAATGTAAATTACATGTGTATTGGTGAGAATTCGCTCAAAGAGTGTTTTCCACTGCCAAATGTCCGATTTTAGAACCTGGTGATACAAAAAACTTATGAAGTCAGAGTAAATATTTCAAAGTGTAATATATGCCTTCTTTGGTGGATGAAAGTTCACTAATCCACATGCTCACAACTCAGAAACGCATGTTTCTCGAATCCGTCATGCATGTATCATGTACGGAACCCGGAATGCCATGTTGATGGAATTCATGTAAATTATACATCTATTAGGTTGAATACACTCCAGAAGTATTCTTCTGTGAAAAATGAACGAATTCGAAACTTGTGTTAGGGAAAGCTTGTGAAAATGTGTACACGAGTCTATATGAAATTATTCCTTTTATAGAGGATGAAAAATCAGTAATCCACATGCTCACAACTCAGGAATGCATGTATGTCGAATCCGTCATGCATGTAACATGTACGGAACACGGAATGTCATGTTGAAGGAATCTATTCAAATTACATATGTCTAGGGTAGAATTCGCTCCAAGAGGGTTTTCCTTTGATCAAAGTGTGATTCTTGAAACTGGTGATAGGAGAAGCAACGAAGTCCAAGGAACTATTTCAAAGTGCATAAGTAACTTGTCTGGTGGTTGAAACATCTGTCATGCGCATGTTCACAGCTCAGAAATGCATGTTTGAGGAATCCGTGATGCATGAAACATGTTCGGAATACGGAATTCCATGGTTATGTAAACAATGTAAATTACATGTGTATTGGTGAGAATTCGCTCAAAGAGTGTTTTCCACTGCCAAATGTCCGATTTTAGAACCTGGTGATACAAAAAACTTATGAAGTCAGAGTAAATATTTCAAAGTGTAATATATGCCTTCTTTGGTGGATGAAAGTTCACTAATCCACATGCTCACAACTCAGAAACGCATGTTTCTCGAATCCGTCATGCATGTATCATGTACGGAACCCGGAATGCCATGTTGATTTAATTCATGTAAACTATACATCTATTAGGTTGAATACACTCCAGAAGTATTCTTCTGTGAAAAATGAACGAATTCGAAACTTGTGTTAGGGAAAGCTTGTGAAAATGTGTACACGAGTCTATATGAAATTATTCCTTTTATAGAGGATGAAAAATCAGTAATCCACATGCTCACAACTCAGGAATGCATGTATGTCGAATCCGTCATGCATGTAACATGTACGGAACACGGAATGTCATGTTGAAGGAATCTATTCAAATTACATATGTCTAGGGTAGAATTCGCTCCAAGAGGGTTTTCCTTTGATCAAAGTGTGATTCTTGAAACTGGTGATAGGAGAAGCAACGAAGTCCAAGGAACTATTTCAAAGTGCATAAGTAACTTGTCTGGTGGTTGAAACATCTGTCATGCGCATGTTCACAGCTCAGAAATGCATGTTTGAGGAATCCGTGATGCATGAAACATGTTCGGAATACGGAATGCCATGGTTATGTAAACAATGTAAATTACATGTGTATTGGTGAGAATTCGCTCAAAGAGAGTTTTCTACTGCCAAATGTCCGATTTTAGAACCTGGTGATACAAAAAACTTATGAAGTCAGAGTAAATATTTCAAAGTGTAATATATGCCTTCTTTGGTGGATGAAAGTTCACTAATCCACATGCTCACAACTCAGAAACGCATGTTTCTCGAATCCGTCATGCATGTATCATGTACGGAACCCGGAATGCCATGTTGATGGAATTCATGTAAATTATATATCTATTAGGTTGAATAAACTCCAGAAGTATTCTTCTGTGAAAAATGAACGAATTCGAAACTTGTGTTAGGGAAAGCTTGTGAAAATGTGTACACGAGTCTATATGAAATTATTCCTTTTATAGAGGATGAAAAATCAGTAATCCACTTGCTCACAACTCAGGAAGGCATGTATGTCGAATCCGTCATGCATGTAACATGTACGGAACACGGAATATCATGTTGAAGGGATCAATTCAAATTACATATCTCTAGGGTAGAATTCGCTCCAAGAGGGTTTTTCTGTGATCAAAGTGTGATTCTTGAAACTGGTGATAGGAGAAGCAACGAAGTCCAAGGAACTATTTCAAAGTGCATAAGTAATATGTTTGGTGGTTGAAACATCTGTCATGTGCATGTTCACAGCTCAGAAATGCATGTTTGAGGAATCCGTGATGCATGAAACATGTTCGGAATACGGAATGCCATGGTTATGTAAACAATGTAAATTACATGTGTATTGGTGAGAATTCGCTCAAAGAGTGTTTTCCACTGCCAAATGTCCGATTTTAGAACCTGGTGATACAAAAAACTTATGAAGTCAGAGTAAATATTTCAAAGTGTAATATATGCCTTCTTTGGTGGATGAAAGTTCACTAATCCACATGCTCACAACTCAGAAACGCATGTTTCTCGAATCCGTCATGCATGAATCATGTACGGAACCCGGAATGCCATGTTGATGGAATTCATGTAAATTATATATCTATTAGGTTGAATACACTCCAGAATTATTCTTCTGTGAAAAATGAACGAATTCGAAACTTGTGTTAGGGAAAGCTTGTGAAAATGTGTACACGAGTCTATATGAAATTATTCCTTTTATAGAGGTTGAAAAATCAGTAATCCACATGCTCACAACTCAGGAATGCATGTATGTCGAATCCGTCATGCATGTAACATGTACGGAACATGGAATATCATGTTGAAGGAATCTATTCAAATTACATATCTCTAGGGTAGAATTCGCTCCAAGAGGGTTTTCCTGGGATCAAAGTGTGATTCTTGAAACTGGTGATAGGAGAAGCAACGAAGTACAAGGAACTATTTCAAAGTGCATAAGTAACTTGTCTGGTGGTTGAAACATCTGTCATGCGCATGTTCACAGCTCAGAAATGCATGTTTGAGGAATCCGTGATGCATGAAACATGTTCGGAATACGGAATGCCATGGTTATGTAAACAATGTAAATTACATGTGTATTGGTGAGAATTCGCTCAAAGAGTGTTTTCCACTGCCAAATGTCCGATTTTAGAACCTGGTGATACAAAAAACTTATGAAGTCAGAGTAAATATTTCAAAGTGTAATATATGCCTTCTTTGGTGGATGAAAGTTCACTAATCCACATGCTCACAACTCAGAAACGCATGTTTCTCGAATCCGTCATGCATGTATCATGTACGGAACCCGGAATGCCATGTTGATTTAATTCATGTAAATTATACATCTATTAGGTTGAATACACTCCAGAAGTATTCTTCTGTGAAAAATGAACGAATTCGAAACTTGTGTTAGGGAAAGCTTGTGAAAATGTGTACACGAGTCTATATGAAATTATTCCTTTTATAGAGGATGAAAAATCAGTAATCCACATGCTCACAACTCAGGAATGCATGTATGTCGAATCCGTCATGCATGTAACATGTACGGAACACGGAATGTCATGTTGAAGGAATCTATTCAAATTACATATGTCTAGGGTAGAATTCGCTCCAAGAGGGTTTTCCTTTGATCAAAGTGTGATTCTTGAAACTGGTGATAGGAGAAGCAACGAAGTCCAAGGAACTATTTCAAAGTGCATAAGTAACTTGTCTGGTGGTTGAAACATCTGTCATGCGCATGTTCACAGCTCAGAAATGCATGTTTGAGGAATCCGTGATGCATGAAACATGTTCGGAATACGGAATGCCATGGTTATGTAAACAATGTAAATTACATGTGTATTGGTGAGAATTCGCTCAAAGAGAGTTTTCTACTGCCAAATGTCCGATTTTAGAACCTGGTGATACAAAAAACTTATGAAGTCAGAGTAAATATTTCAAAGTGTAATATATGCCTTCTTTGGTGGATGAAAGTTCACTAATCCACATGCTCACAACTCAGAAACGCATGTTTCTCGAATCCGTCATGCATGTATCATGTACGGAACCCGGAATGCCATGTTGATGGAATTCATGTAAATTATATATCTATTAGGTTGAATACACTCCAGAAGTATTCTTCTGTGAAAAATGAACGAATTCGAAACTTGTGTTAGGGAAAGCTTGTGAAAATGTGTACACGAGTCTATATGAAATTATTCCTTTTATAGAGGATGAAAAATCAGTAATCCACTTGCTCACAACTCAGGAAGGCATGTATGTCGAATCCGTCATGCATGTAACATGTACGGAACACGGAATATCATGTTGAAGGGATCAATTCAAATTACATATCTCTAGGGTAGAATTCGCTCCAAGAGGGTTTTTCTGTGATCAAAGTGTGATTCTTGAAACTGGTGATAGGAGAAGCAACGAAGTCCAAGGAACTATTTCAAAGTGCATAAGTAATATGTTTGGTGGTTGAAACATCTGTCATGTGCATGTTCACAGCTCAGAAATGCATGTTTGAGGAATCCGTGATGCATGAAACATGTTCGGAATACGGAATGCCATGGTTATGTAAACAATGTAAATTACATGTGTATTGGTGAGAATTCGCTCAAAGAGTGTTTTCCACTGCCAAATGTCCGATTTTAGAACCTGGTGATACAAAAAACTTATGAAGTCAGAGTAAATATTTCAAAGTGTAATATATGCCTTCTTTGGTGGATGAAAGTTCACTAATCCACATGCTCACAACTCAGAAACGCATGTTTCTCGAATCCGTCATGCATGAATCATGTACGGAACCCGGAATGCCATGTTGATGGAATTCATGTAAATTATATATCTATTAGGTTGAATACACTCCAGAAGTATTCTTCTGTGAAAAATGAACGAATTCGAAACTTGTGTTAGGGAAAGCTTGTGAAAATGTGTACACGAGTCTATATGAAATTATTCCTTTTATAGTGGTTGAAAAATCAGTAATCCACATGCTCACAACTCAGGAATGCATGTATGTCGAATCCGTCATGCATGTAACATGTACGGAACACGGAATATCATGTTGAAGGAATCTATTCAAATTACATATCTCTAGGGTAGAATTCGCTCCAAGAGGGTTTTCCTGGGATCAAAGTGTGATTCTTGAAACTGGTGATAGGAGAAGCAACGAAGTCCAAGGAACTATTTCAAAGTGCATAAGTAACTTGATTGGTGGTTGAAACATCTGTCATGCGCATGTTCACAGCTCAGAAATGCATGTTTGAGGAATCCGTGATGCATGAAACATGTTCGGAATACGGAATGCCATGGTTATGTAAACAATGTAAATTACATGTGTATCGGTGAGAATTCGCTCAAAGAGTGTTTTCCACTGCCAAATGTCCGATTTTAGAACCTGGTGATACAAAAAACTTATGAAGTCAGAGTAAATATTTCAAAGTGTAATATATGCCTTCTTTGGTGGATGAAAGTTCACTAATCCACATGCTCACAACTCAGAAACGCATGTTTCTCGAATCCGTCATGCATGTATCATGTACGGAACCCGGAATGCCATGTTGATGGAATTCATGTAAATTATACATCTATTAGGTTGAATACACTCCAGAATTATTCTTCTGTGAAAAATGAACGAATTCGAAACTTGTGTTAGGGAAAGCTTGTGAAAATGTGTACACGAGTCTATATGAAATTATTCCTTTTATAGAGGATGAAAAATCAGTAATCCACATGCTCACAACTCAGGAATGCATGTATGTCGAATCCGTCATGCATGTAACATGTACGGAACACGGAATGTCATGTTGAAGGAATCTATTCAAATTACATATGTCTAGGGTAGAATTCGCTCCAAGAGGGTTTTCCTTTGATCAAAGTGTGATTCTTGAAACTGGTGATAGGAGAAGCAACGAAGTCCAAGGAACTATTTCAAAGTGCATAAGTAACTTGTCTGGTGGTTGAAACATCTGTCATGCGCATGTTCACAGCTCAGAAATGCATGTTTGAGGAATCCGTGATGCATGAAACATGTTCGGAATACGGAATGCCATGGTTATGTAAACAATGTAAATTACATGTGTATTGGTGAGAATTCGCTCAAAGAGTGTTTTCCACTGCCAAATGTCCGATTTTAGAACCTGGTGATACAAAAAACTTATGAAGTCAGAGTAAATATTTCAAAGTGTAATATATGCCTTCTTTGGTGGATGAAAGTTCACTAATCCACATGCTCACAACTCAGAAACGCATGTTTCTCGAATCCGTCATGCATGTATCATGTACGGAACCCGGAATGCCATGTTGATGGAATTCATGTAAATTATACATCTATTAGGTTGAATACACTCCAGAAGTATTCTTCTGTGAAAAATGAACGAATTCGAAACTTGTGTTAGGGAAAGCTTGTGAAAATGTGTACACGAGTCTATATGAAATTATTCCTTTTATAGAGGATGAAAAATCAGTAATCCACATGCTCACAACTCAGGAATGCATGTATGTCGAATCCGTCATGCATGTAACATGTACGGAACACGGAATGTCATGTTGAAGGAATCTATTCAAATTACATATGTCTAGGGTAGAATTCGCTCCAAGAGGGTTTTCCTTTGATCAAAGTGTGATTCTTGAAACTGGTGATAGGAGAAGCAACGAAGTCCAAGGAACTATTTCAAAGTGCATAAGTAACTTGTCTGGTGGTTGAAACATCTGTCATGCGCATGTTCACAGCTCAGAAATGCATGTTTGAGGAATCCGTGATGCATGAAACATGTTCGGAATACGGAATGCCATGGTTATGTAAACAATGTAAATTACATGTGTATTGGTGAGAATTCGCTCAAAGAGATTTTTCTACTGCCAAATGTCCGATTTTAGAACCTGGTGATACAAAAAACTTATGAAGTCAGAGTAAATATTTCAAAGTGTAATATATGCCTTCTTTGGTGGATGAAAGTTCACTAATCCACATGCTCACAACTCAGAAACGCATGTTTCTCGAATCCGTCATGCATGTATCATGTACGGAACCCGGAATGCCATGTTGATGGAATTCATGTAAATTATATATCTATTAGGTTGAATAAACTCCAGAAGTATTCTTCTGTGAAAAATGAACGAATTCAAAACTTGTGTTAGGGAAAGCTTGTGAAAATGTGTACACGAGTCTATATGAAATTATTCCTTTTATAGAGGATGAAAAATCAGTAATCCACATGCTCACAACTCAGGAATGCATGTATGTCGAATCCGTCATGCATGTAATATGTACGGAACACGGAATATCATGTTGAAGGAATCTCTTCAAATTACATATCTCTAGGGTAGAATTCGCTCCAAGAGGGTTTTCCTGGGATCAAAGTGTGATTCTTGAAACTGGTGATAGGAGAAGCAACGAAGTCCAAGGAACTATTTCAAAGTGCATAAGTAACTTGTTTGGTGGTTGAAACATCTGTCATGCGCATGTTCACAGCTCAGAAATGCATGTTTGAGGAATCCGTGATGCATGAAACATGTTCGGAATACGGAATGCCATGGTTATGTAAACAATGTAAATTACATGTGTATTGGTGAGAATTCGCTCAAAGAGTGTTTTCCACTGCCAAATGTCCGATTTTAGAACCTGGTGATACAAAAAACTTATGAAGTCAGAGTAAATATTTCAAAGTGTAATATATGCCTTCTTTGGTGGATGAAAGTTCACTAATCCACATGCTCACAACTCAGAAACGCATGTTTCTCGAATCCGTCATGCATGTATCATGTACGGAACCCAGAATGCCATGTTGATGGAATTCATGTAAATTATATATCTATTAGGTTGAATACACTCCAGAAGTATTGTTCTGTGAAAAATGAATGAATTCGAAACTTGTGTTAGGGAAAGCTTGTGAAAACGTGTACACGAGTCTATATGAAATTATTCCTTTTATAGAGGATGAAAAATCAGTAATCCACATGCTCACAACTCAGGAATGCATGTATGTCGAATCCGTCATGCATGAAACATGTACGGAACACGGAATATCATCTTGAAGGAATCTATTCAAATTACATATCTCTAGGGTAGAATTCGCTCCAAGAGGGTTTTCCTGGGATCAAAGTGTGATTCTTGAAACTGGTGATAGGAGAAGCAACGAAGTCCAAGGAACTATTTCAAAGTGCATAAGTAACTTGTTTGGTGGTTGAAACATCTGTCATGTGCATGTTCACAGCTCAGAAATGCATGTTTGAGGAATCCGTGATGCATGAAACATGTTCGGAATACGGAATGCCATGGTTATGTAAACAATGTAAATTACATGTGTATTGGTGAGAATTCGCTCAAAGAGAGTTTTCTACTGCCAAATGTCCGATTTTAGAACCTGGTGATACAAAAAAATTATGAAGTCAGAGTAAATATTTCAAAGTGTAATATATGCCTTCTTTGGTGGATGAAAGTTCACTAATCCACATGCTCACAACTCAGAAACGCATGTTTCTCGAATCCGTCATGCATGTATCATGTACGGAACCCGGAATGCCATGTTGATGGAATTCATGTAAATTATACATCTATTAGGTTGAATACACTCCAGAAGTATTCTTCTGTGAAAAATGAACGAATTCGAAACTTGTGTTAGGGAAAGCTTGTGAAAATGTGTACACGAGTCTATATGAAATTATTCCTTTTATAGAGGATGAAAAATCAGTAATCCACATGCTCACAACTCAGGAATGCATGTATGTCGAATCCGTCATGCATGTAACATGTACGGAACACGGAATGTCATGTTGAAGGAATCTATTCAAATTACATATGTCTAGGGTAGAATTCGCTCCAAGAGGGTTTTCCTTTGATCAAAGTGTGATTCTTGAAACTGGTGATAGGAGAAGCAACGAAGTCCAAGGAACTATTTCAAAGTGCATAAGTAACTTGTCTGGTGGTTGAAACATCTGTCATGCGCATGTTCACAGCTCAGAAATGCATGTTTGAGGAATCCGTGATGCATGAAACATGTTCGGAATACGGAATGCCATGGTTATGTAAACAATGTAAATTACATGTGTATTGGTGAGAATTCGCTCAAAGAGAGTTTTCTACTGCCAAATGTCCGATTTTAGAACCTGGTGATACAAAAAACTTATGAAGTCAGAGTAAATATTTCAAAGTGTAATATATGCCTTCTTTGGTGGATGAAAGTTCACTAATCCACATGCTCACAACTCAGAAACGCATGTTTCTCGAATCCGTCATGCATGTATCATGTACGGAACCCGGAATGCCATGTTGATGGAATTCATGTAAATTATATATCTATTAGGTTGAATAAACTCCAGAAGTATTCTTCTGTGAAAAATGAACGAATTTGAAACTTGTGTTAGGGAAAGCTTGTGAAAATGTGTACACGAGTCTATATGAAATTATTCCTTTTATAGAGGATGAAAAATCAGTAATCCACATGATCACAACTCAGGAATGCATGTATGTCGAATCCGTCATGCATGTAATATGTACGGAACACGGAATATCATGTTGAAGGAATCTATTCAAATTACATATCTCTAGGGTAGAATTCGCTCCAAGAGGGTTTTCCTGGGATCAAAGTGTGATTCTTGAAACTGGTGATAGGAGAAGCAACGAAGTCCAAGGAACTATTTCAAAGTGCATAAGTAACTTGTTTGGTGGTTGAAACATCTGTCATGCGCATGTTCACAGCTCAGAAATGCATGTTTGAGGAATCCGTGATGCATGAAACATGTTCGGAATACGGAATGCCATGGTTATGTAAACAATGTAAATTACATGTGTATTGGTGAGAATTCGCTCAAAGAGTGTTTTCCACTGCCAAATGTCCGATTTTAGAACCTGGTGATACAAAAAACTTATGAAGTCAGAGTAAATATTTCAAAGTGTAATATATGCCTTCTTTGGTGGATGAAAGTTCACTAATCCACATGCTCACAACTCAGAAACGCATGTTTCTCGAATCCGTCATGCATGTATCATGTACGGAACCCGGAATGCCATGTTGATGGAATTCATGTAAATTATATATCTATTAGGTTGAATACACTCCAGAAGTATTGTTCTGTGAAAAATGAATGAATTCGAAACTTGTGTTAGGGAAAGCTTGTGAAAATGTGTACACGAGTCTATATGAAATTATTCCTTTTATAGAGGATGAAAAATCAGTAATCCACATGCTCACAACTCAGGAATGCATGTATGTCGAATCCGTCATGCATGTAACATGTACGGAACACGGAATATCATCTTGAAGGAATCTATTCAAATTACATATCTCTAGGGTAGAATTCGCTCCAAGAGGGTTTTCCTGGGATCAAAGTGTGATTCTTGAAACTGGTGATAGGAGAAGCAACGAAGTCCAAGGAACTATTTCAAAGTGCATAAGTAACTTGTTTGGTGGTTGAAACATCTGTCATGTGCATGTTCACAGCTCAGAAATGCATGTTTGAGGAATCCGTGATGCATGAAACATGTTCGGAATACGGAATGCCATGGTTATGTAAACAATGTAAATTACATGTGTATTGGTGAGAATTCGCTCAAAGAGTGTTTTCCACTGCCAAATGTCCGATTTTAGAACCTGGTGATACAAAAAACTTATGAAGTCAGAGTAAATATTTCAAAGTGTAATATATGCCTTCTTTGGTGGATGAAAGTTCACTAATCCACATGCTCGCAACTCAGAAACGCATGTTTCTCGAATCCGTCATGCATGTATCATGTACGGAACCCGGAATGCCATGTTGATGGAATTCATGTAAATTATATATCTATTAGGTTGAATACACTCCAGAAGTATTCTTCTGTGAAAAATGAACGAATTCGAAACTTGTGTTAGGGAAAGCTTGTGAAAATGTGTACACGAGTCTATATGAAATTATTCCTTTTATAGAGGATGAAAATCAGTAATCCACATGCTCACAACTCAGGAATGCATGTATGTCGAATCCGTCATGCATGTAACATGTACGGAATACGGAATATCATGTTGAAGGAATCTATTCAAATTACATATCTCTAGGGTAGAATTCGCTCCAAGAGGGTTTTCCTGGGATCAAAGTGTGATTCTAGAAACTGGTGATAGGAGAAGCAACGAAGTCCAAGGAACTAATTCAAAGTGCATAAGTAACTTGTTTGGTGGTTGAAACATCTGTCATGCGCATGTTCACAGCTCAGAAATGCATGTTTGAGGAATCCGTGATGCATGAAACATGTTCGGAATACGGAATGCCATGGTTATGTAAACAATGTAAATTACATGTGTATTGGTGAGAATTCGCTCAAAGAGTGTTTTCCACTGCCAAATGTCCGATTTTAGAACCTGGTGATACAAAAAACTTATGAAGTCAGAGTAAATATTTCAAAGTGTAATATATGCCTTCTTTGGTGGATGAAAGTTCACTAATCCACATGCTCACAACTCAGAAACGCATGTTTCTCGAATCCGTCATGCATGTATCATGTACGGAACCCGGAATGCCATGTTGATGGAATTCATGTAAATTATACATCTATTAGGTTGAATACACTCCAGAAGTATTCTTCTGTGAAAAATGAACGAATTCGAAACTTGTGTTAGGGAAAGCTTGTGAAAATGTGTACACGAGTCTATATGAAATTATTCCTTTTATAGAGGATGAAAAATCAGTAATCCACATGCTCACAACTCAGGAATGCATGTATGTCGAATCCATCATGCATGTAACATGTACGGAACACGGAATGTCATGTTGAAGGAATCTATTCAAATTACATATGTCTAGGGTAGAATTCGCTCCAAGAGGGTTTTCCTTTGATCAAAGTGTGATTCTTGAAACTGGTGATAGGAGAAGCAACGAAGTCCAAGGAACTATTTCAAAGTGCATAAGTAACTTGTCTGGTGGTTGAAACATCTGTCATGCGCATGTTCACAGCTCAGAAATGCATGTTTGAGGAATCCGTGATGCATGAAACATGTTCGGAATACGGAATGCCATGGTTATGTAAACAATGTAAATTACATGTGTATTGGTGAGAATTCGCTCAAAGAGTGTTTTCCACTGCCAAATGTCCGATTTTAGAACCTGGTGATACAAAAAACTTATGAAGTCAGAGTAAATATTTCAAAGTGTAATATATGCCTTCTTTGGTGGATGAAAGTTCACTAATCCACATGCTCACAACTCAGAAACGCATGTTTCTCGAATCCGTCATGCATGTATCATGTACGGAACCCGGAATGCCATGTTGATGGAATTCATGTAAATTATACATCTATTAGGTTGAATACACTCCAGAAGTATTCTTCTGTGAAAAATGAACGAATTCGAAACTTGTGTTAGGGAAAGCTTGTGAAAATGTGTACACGAGTCTATATGAAATTATTCCTTTTATAGAGGATGAAAAATCAGTAATCCACATGCTCACAACTCAGGAATGCATGTATGTCGAATCCATCATGCATGTAACATGTACGGAACACGGAATGTCATGTTGAAGGAATCTATTCAAATTACATATGTCTAGGGTAGAATTCGCTCCAAGAGGGTTTTCCTTTGATCAAAGTGTGATTCTTGAAACTGGTGATAGGAGAAGCAACGAAGTCCAAGGAACTATTTCAAAGTGCATAAGTAACTTGTCTGGTGGTTGAAACATCTGTCATGCGCATGTTCACAGCTCAGAAATGCATGTTTGAGGAATCCGTGATGCATGAAACATGTTCGGAATACGGAATGCCATGGTTATGTAAACAATGTAAATTACATGTGTATTGGTGAGAATTCGCTCAAAGAGAGTTTTCTACTGCCAAATGTCCGATTTTAGAACCTGGTGATACAAAAAACTTATGAAGTCAGAGTAAATATTTCAAAGTGTAATATATGCCTTCTTTGGTGGATGAAAGTTCACTAATCCACATGCTCACAACTCAGAAACGCATGTTTCTCGAATCCGTCATGCATGTATCATGTACGGAACCCGGAATGCCATGTTGATGGAATTCATGTAAATTATATATCTATTAGGTTGAATAAACTCCAGAAGTATTCTTCTGTGAAAAATGAACGAATTTGAAACTTGTGTTAGGGAAAGCTTGTGAAAATGTGTACACGAGTCTATATGAAATTATTCCTTTTATAGAGGATGAAAAATCAGTAATCCACATGATCACAACTCAGGAATGCATGTATGTCGAATCCGTCATGCATGTAATATGTACGGAACACGGAATATCATGTTGAAGGAATCTATTCAAATTACATATCTCTAGGGTAGAATTCGCTCCAAGAGGGTTTTCCTGGGATCAAAGTGTGATTCTTGAAACTGGTGATAGGAGAAGCAACGAAGTCCAAGGAACTATTTCAAAGTGCATAAGTAACTTGTTTGGTGGTTGAAACATCTGTCATGCGCATGTTCACAGCTCAGAAATGCATGTTTGAGGAATCCGTGATGCATGAAACATGTTCGGAATACGGAATGCCATGGTTATGTAAACAATGTAAATTACATGTGTATTGGTGAGAATTCGCTCAAAGAGTGTTTTCCACTGCCAAATGTCCGATTTTAGAACCTGGTGATACAAAAAACTTATGAAGTCAGAGTAAATATTTCAAAGTGTAATATATGCCTTCTTTGGTGGATGAAAGTTCACTAATCCACATGCTCACAACTCAGAAACGCATGTTTCTCGAATCCGTCATGCATGTATCATGTACGGAACCCGGAATGCCATGTTGATGGAATTCATGTAAATTATATATCTATTAGGTTGAATACACTCCAGAAGTATTCTTCTGTGAAAAATGAATGAATTTGAAACTTGTGTTAGGGAAAGCTTGTGAAAATGTGTACACGAGTCTATATGAAATTATTCCTTTTATAGAGGATGAAAAATCAGTAATCCACATGCTCACAACTCAGGAATGCATGTATGTCGAATCCGTCATGCATGTAACATGTACGGAACACGGAATATCATCTTGAAGGAATCTATTCAAATTACATATCTCTAGGGTAGAATTCGCTCCAAGAGGGTTTTCCTGGGATCAAAGTTTGATTCTTGAAACTGGTGATAGGAGAAGCAACGAAGTCCAAGGAACTATTTCAAAGTGCATAAGTAACTTGTTTGGTGGTTGAAACATCTGTCATGTGCATGTTCACAGCTCAGAAATGCATGTTTGAGGAATCCGTGATGCATGAAACATTTTCGGAATACGGAATGCCATGGTTATGTAAACAATGTAAATTACATGTGTATTGGTGAGAATTCGCTCAAAGAGTGTTTTCCACTGCCAAATGTCCGATTTTAGAACCTGGTGATACAAAAAACTTATGAAGTCAGAGTAAATATTTCAAAGTGTAATATATGCCTTCTTTGGTGGATGAAAGTTCACTAATCCACATGCTCACAACTCAGAAACGCATGTTTCTCGAATCCGTCATGCATGTATCATGTACGGAACCCGGAAAGCCATGTTGATGGAATTCATGTAAATTATATATCTATTAGGTTGAATACACTCCAGAAGTATTCTTCTGTGAAAAATGAACGAATTCGAAACTTGTGTTAGGGAAAGCTTGTGAAAATGTGTACACGAGTCTATATGAAATTATTCCTTTTATAGAGGATGAAAATCAGTAATCCACATGCTCACAACTCAGGAATGCATGTATGTCGAATCCGTCATGCATGTAACATGTACGGAATACGGAATATCATGTTGAAGGAATCTATTCAAATTACATATCTCTAGGGTAGAATTCGCTCCAAGAGGGTTTTCCTGGGATCAAAGTGTGATTCTAGAAACTGGTGATAGGAGAAGCAACGAAGTCCAAGGAACTAATTCAAAGTGCATAAGTAACTTGTTTGGTGGTTGAAACATCTGTCATGCGCATGTTCACAGCTCAGAAATGCATGTTTGAGGAATCCGTGATGCATGAAACATGTTCGGAATACGGAATGCCATGGTTATGTAAACAATGTAAATTACATGTGTATTGGTGAGAATTCGCTCAAAGAGTGTTTTCCACTGCCAAATGTCCGATTTTAGAACCTGGTGATACAAAAAACTTATGAAGTCAGAGTAAATATTTCAAAGTGTAATATATGCCTTCTTTGGTGGATGAAAGTTCACTAATCCACATGCTCACAACTCAGAAACGCATGTTTCTCGAATCCGTCATGCATGTATCATGTACGGAACCCGGAATGCCATGTTGATGGAATTCATGTAAATTATACATCTATTAGGTTGAATACACTCCAGAAGTATTCTTCTGTGAAAAATGAACGAATTCGAAACTTGTGTTAGGGAAAGCTTGTGAAAATGTGTACACGAGTCTATATGAAATTATTCCTTTTATAGAGGATGAAAAATCAGTAATCCACATGCTCACAACTCAGGAATGCATGTATGTCGAATCCGTCATGCATGTAACATGTACGGAACACGGAATGTCATGTTGAAGGAATCTATTCAAATTACATATGTCTAGGGTAGAATTCGCTCCAAGAGGGTTTTCCTTTGATCAAAGTGTGATTCTTGAAACTGGTGATAGGAGAAGCAACGAAGTCCAAGGAACTATTTCAAAGTGCATAAGTAACTTGTCTGGTGGTTGAAACATCTGTCATGCGCATGTTCACAGCTCAGAAATGCATGTTTGAGGAATCCGTGATGCATGAAACATGTTCGGAATACGGAATTCCATGGTTATGTAAACAATGTAAATTACATGTGTATTGGTGAGAATTCGCTCAAAGAGTGTTTTCCACTGCCAAATGTCCGATTTTAGAACCTGGTGATACAAAAAACTTATGAAGTCAGAGTAAATATTTCAAAGTGTAATATATGCCTTCTTTGGTGGATGAAAGTTCACTAATCCACATGCTCACAACTCAGAAACGCATGTTTCTCGAATCCGTCATGCATGTATCATGTACGGAACCCGGAATGCCATGTTGATTTAATTCATGTAAATTATACATCTATTAGGTTGAATACACTCCAGAAGTATTCTTCTGTGAAAAATGAACGAATTCGAAACTTGTGTTAGGGAAAGCTTGTGAAAATGTGTACACGAGTCTATATGAAATTATTCCTTTTATAGAGGATGAAAAATCAGTAATCCACATGCTCACAACTCAGGAATGCATGTATGTCGAATCCGTCATGCATGTAACATGTACGGAACACGGAATGTCATGTTGAAGGAATCTATTCAAATTACATATGTCTAGGGTAGAATTCGCTCCAAGAGGGTTTTCCTTTGATCAAAGTGTGATTCTTGAAACTGGTGATAGGAGAAGCAACGAAGTCCAAGGAACTATTTCAAAGTGCATAAGTAATATGTTTGGTGGTTGAAACATCTGTCATGTGCATGTTCACAGCTCAGAAATGCATGTTTGAGGAATCCGTGATGCATGAAACATGTTCGGAATACGGAATGCCATGGTTATGTAAACAATGTAAATTACATGTGTATTGGTGAGAATTCGCTCAAAGAGTGTTTTCCACTGCCAAATGTCCGATTTTAGAACCTGGTGATACAAAAAACTTATGAAGTCAGAGTAAATATTTCAAAGTGTAATATATGCCTTCTTTGGTGGATGAAAGTTCACTAATCCACATGCTCACAACTCAGAAACGCATGTTTCTCGAATCCGTCATGCATGAATCATGTACGGAACCCGGAATGCCATGTTGATGGAATTCATGTAAATTATATATCTATTAGGTTGAATACACTCCAGAATTATTCTTCTGTGAAAAATGAACGAATTCGAAACTTGTGTTAGGGAAAGCTTGTGAAAATGTGTACACGAGTCTATATGAAATTATTCCTTTTATAGAGGTTGAAAAATCAGTAATCCACATGCTCACAACTCAGGAATGCATGTATGTCGAATCCGTCATGCATGTAACATGTACGGAACACGGAATATCATGTTGAAGGAATCTATTCAAATTACATATCTCTAGGGTAGAATTCGCTCCAAGAGGGTTTTCCTGGGATCAAAGTGTGATTCTTGAAACTGGTGATAGGAGAAGCAACGAAGTCCAAGGAACTATTTCAAAGTGCATAAGTAACTTGTCTGGTGGTTGAAACATCTGTCATGCGCATGTTCACAGCTCAGAAATGCATGTTTGAGGAATCCGTGATGCATGAAACATGTTCGGAATACGGAATGCCATGGTTATGTAAACAATGTAAATTACATGTGTATTGGTGAGAATTCGCTCAAAGAGTGTTTTCCACTGCCAAATGTCCGATTTTAGAACCTGGTGATACAAAAAACTTATGAAGTCAGAGTAAATATTTCAAAGTGTAATATATGCCTTCTTTGGTGGATGAAAGTTCACTAATCCACATGCTCACAACTCAGAAACGCATGTTTCTCGAATCCGTCATGCATGTATCATGTACGGAACCCGGAATGCCATGTTGATTTAATTCATGTAAATTATACATCTATTAGGTTGAATACACTCCAGAAGTATTCTTCTGTGAAAAATGAACGAATTCGAAACTTGTGTTAGGGAAAGCTTGTGAAAATGTGTACACGAGTCTATATGAAATTATTCCTTTTATAGAGGATGAAAAATCAGTAATCCACATGCTCACAACTCAGGAATGCATGTATGTCGAATCCGTCATGCATGTAACATGTACGGAACACGGAATGTCATGTTGAAGGAATCTATTCAAATTACATATGTCTAGGGTAGAATTCGCTCCAAGAGGGTTTTCCTTTGATCAAAGTGTGATTCTTGAAACTGGTGATAGGAGAAGCAACGAAGTCCAAGGAACTATTTCAAAGTGCATAAGTAACTTGTCTGGTGGTTGAAACATCTGTCATGCGCATGTTCACAGCTCAGAAATGCATGTTTGAGGAATCCGTGATGCATGAAACATGTTCGGAATACGGAATGCCATGGTTATGTAAACAATGTAAATTACATGTGTATTGGTGAGAATTCGCTCAAAGAGAGTTTTCTACTGCCAAATGTCCGATTTTAGAACCTGGTGATACAAAAAACTTATGAAGTCAGAGTAAATATTTCAAAGTGTAATATATGCCTTCTTTGGTGGATGAAAGTTCACTAATCCACATGCTCACAACTCAGAAACGCATGTTTCTCGAATCCGTCATGCATGTATCATGTACGGAACCCGGAATGCCATGTTGATGGAATTCATGTAAATTATATATCTATTAGGTTGAATACACTCCAGAAGTATTCTTCTGTGAAAAATGAACGAATTCGAAACTTGTGTTAGGGAAAGCTTGTGAAAATGTGTACACGAGTCTATATGAAATTATTCCTTTTATAGAGGATGAAAAATCAGTAATCCACTTGCTCACAACTCAGGAAGGCATGTATGTCGAATCCGTCATGCATGTAACATGTACGGAACACGGAATATCATGTTGAAGGGATCAATTCAAATTACATATCTCTAGGGTAGAATTCGCTCCAAGAGGGTTTTTCTGTGATCAAAGTGTGATTCTTGAAACTGGTGATAGGAGAAGCAACGAAGTCCAAGGAACTATTTCAAAGTGCATAAGTAATATGTTTGGTGGTTGAAACATCTGTCATGTGCATGTTCACAGCTCAGAAATGCATGTTTGAGGAATCCGTGATGCATGAAACATGTTCGGAATACGGAATGCCATGGTTATGTAAACAATGTAAATTACATGTGTATTGGTGAGAATTCGCTCAAAGAGTGTTTTCCACTGCCAAATGTCCGATTTTAGAACCTGGTGATACAAAAAACTTATGAAGTCAGAGTAAATATTTCAAAGTGTAATATATGCCTTCTTTGGTGGATGAAAGTTCACTAATCCACATGCTCACAACTCAGAAACGCATGTTTCTCGAATCCGTCATGCATGAATCATGTACGGAACCCGGAATGCCATGTTGATGGAATTCATGTAAATTATATATCTATTAGGTTGAATACACTCCAGAAGTATTCTTCTGTGAAAAATGAACGAATTCGAAACTTGTGTTAGGGAAAGCTTGTGAAAATGTGTACACGAGTCTATATGAAATTATTCCTTTTATAGTGGTTGAAAAATCAGTAATCCACATGCTCACAACTCAGGAATGCATGTATGTCGAATCCGTCATGCATGTAACATGTACGGAACACGGAATATCATGTTGAAGGAATCTATTCAAATTACATATCTCTAGGGTAGAATTCGCTCCAAGAGGGTTTTCCTGGGATCAAAGTGTGATTCTTGAAACTGGTGATAGGAGAAGCAACGAAGTCCAAGGAACTATTTCAAAGTGCATAAGTAACTTGTCTGGTGGTTGAAACATCTGTCATGCGCATGTTCACAGCTCAGAAATGCATGTTTGAGGAATCCGTGATGCATGAAACATGTTCGGAATACGGAATGCCATGGTTATGTAAACAATGTAAATTACATGTGTATCGGTGAGAATTCGCTCAAAGAGTGTTTTCCACTGCCAAATGTCCGATTTTAGAACCTGGTGATACAAAAAACTTATGAAGTCAGAGTAAATATTTCAAAGTGTAATATATGCCTTCTTTGGTGGATGAAAGTTCACTAATCCACATGCTCACAACTCAGAAACGCATGTTTCTCGAATCCGTCATGCATGTATCATGTACGGAACCCGGAATGCCATGTTGATGGAATTCATGTAAATTATACATCTATTAGGTTGAATACACTCCAGAAGTATTCTTCTGTGAAAAATGAACGAATTCGAAACTTGTGTTAGGGAAAGCTTGTGAAAATGTGTACACGAGTCTATATGAAATTATTCCTTTTATAGAGGATGAAAAATCAGTAATCCACATGCTCACAACTCAGGAATGCATGTATGTCGAATCCGTCAAGCATGTAACATGTACGGAACACGGAATGTCATGTTGAAGGAATCTATTCAAATTACATATGTCTAGGGTAGAATTCGCTCCAAGAGGGTTTTCCTTTGATCAAAGTGTGATTCTTGAAACTGGTGATAGGAGAAGCAACGAAGTCCAAGGAACTATTTCAAAGTGCATAAGTAACTTGTCTGGTGGTTGAAACATCTGTCATGCGCATGTTCACAGCTCAGAAATGCATGTTTGAGGAATCCGTGATGCATGAAACATGTTCGGAATACGGAATGCCATGGTTATGTAAACAATGTAAATTACATGTGTATTGGTGAGAATTCGCTCAAAGAGTGTTTTCCACTGCCAAATGTCCGATTTTAGAACCTGGTGATACAAAAAACTTATGAAGTCAGAGTAAATATTTCAAAGTGTAATATATGCCTTCTTTGGTGGATGAAAGTTCACTAATCCACATGCTCACAACTCAGAAACGCATGTTTCTCGAATCCGTCATGCATGTATCATGTACGGAACCCGGAATGCCATGTTGATGGAATTCATGTAAATTATACATCTATTAGGTTGAATACACTCCAGAAGTATTCTTCTGTGAAAAATGAACGAATTCGAAACTTGTGTTAGGGAAAGCTTGTGAAAATGTGTACACGAGTCTATATGAAATTATTCCTTTTATAGAGGATGAAAAATCAGTAATCCACATGCTCACAACTCAGGAATGCATGTATGTCGAATCCGTCATGCATGTAACATGTACGGAACACGGAATATCATGTTGAAGGAATCTATTCAAATTACATATGTCTAGGGTAGAATTCGCTCCAAGAGGGTTTTCCTTTGATCAAAGTGTGATTCTTGAAACTGGTGATAGGAGAAGCAACGAAGTCCAAGGAACTATTTCAAAGTGCATAAGTAACTTGTCTGGTGGTTGAAACATCTGTCATGCGCATGTTCACAGCTCAGAAATGCATGTTTGAGGAATCCGTGATGCATGAAACATGTTCGGAATACGGAATGCCATGGTTATGTAAACAATGTAAATTACATGTGTATTGGTGAGAATTCGCTCAAAGAGAGTTTTCTACTGCCAAATGTCCGATTTTAGAACCTGGTGATACAAAAAACTTATGAAGTCAGAGTAAATATTTCAAAGTGTAATATATGCCTTCTTTGGTGGATGAAAGTTCACTAATCCACATGCTCACAACTCAGAAACGCATGTTTCTCGAATCCGTCATGCATGTATCATGTACGGAACCCGGAATGCCATGTTGATGGAATTCATGTAAATTATATATCTATTAGGTTGAATAAACTCCAGAAGTATTCTTCTGTGAAAAATGAACGAATTCAAAACTTGTGTTAGGGAAAGCTTGTGAAAATGTGTACACGAGTCTATATGAAATTATTCCTTTTATAGAGGATGAAAAATCAGTAATCCACATGCTCACAACTCAGGAATGCATGTATGTCGAATCCGTCATGCATGTAATATGTACGGAACACGGAATATCATGTTGAAGGAATCTATTCAAATTACATATCTCTAGGGTAGAATTCGCTCCAAGAGGGTTTTCCTGGGATCAAAGTGTGATTCTTGAAACTGGTGATAGGAGAAGCAACGAAGTCCAAGGAACTATTTCAAAGTGCATAAGTAACTTGTTTGGTGGTTGAAACATCTGTCATGCGCATGTTCACAGCTCAGAAATGCATGTTTGAGGAATCCGTGATGCATGAAACATGTTCGGAATACGGAATGCCATGGTTATGTAAACAATGTAAATTACATGTGTATTGGTGAGAATTCGCTCAAAGAGTGTTTTCCACTGCCAAATGTCCGATTTTAGAACCTGGTGATACAAAAAACTTATGAAGTCAGAGTAAATATTTCAAAGTGTAATATATGCCTTCTTTGGTGGATGAAAGTTCACTAATCCACATGCTCACAACTCAGAAACGCATGTTTCTCGAATCCGTCATGCATGTATCATGTACGGAACCCAGAATGCCATGTTGATGGAATTCATGTAAATTATATATCTATTAGGTTGAATACACTCCAGAAGTATTGTTCTGTGAAAAATGAATGAATTCGAAACTTGTGTTAGGGAAAGCTTGTGAAAACGTGTACACGAGTCTATATGAAATTATTCCTTTTATAGAGGATGAAAAATCAGTAATCCACATGCTCACAACTCAGGAATGCATGTATGTCGAATCCGTCATGCATGTAACATGTACGGAACACGGAATATCATCTTGAAGGAATCTATTCAAATTACATATCTCTAGGGTAGAATTCGCTCCAAGAGGGTTTTCCTGGGATCAAAGTGTGATTCTTGAAACTGGTGATAGGAGAAGCAACGAAGTCCAAGGAACTATTTCAAAGTGCATAAGTAACTTGTTTGGTGGTTGAAACATCTGTCATGTGCATGTTCACAGCTCAGAAATGCATGTTTGAGGAATCCGTGATGCATGAAACATGTTCGGAATACGGAATGCCATGGTTATGTAAACAATGTAAATTACATGTGTATTGGTGAGAATTCGCTCAAAGAGAGTTTTCTACTGCCAAATGTCCGATTTTAGAACCTGGTGATACAAAAAAATTATGAAGTCAGAGTAAATATTTCAAAGTGTAATTTATGCCTTCTTTGGTGGATGAAAGTTCACTAATCCACATGCTCACAACTCAGAAACCCATGTTTCTCGAATCCGTCATGCATGTATCATGTACGGAACCCGGAATGCCATGTTGATGGAATTCATGTAAATTATACATCTATTAGGTTGAATACACTCCAGAAGTATTCTTCTGTGAAAAATGAACGAATTCGAAACTTGTGTTAGGGAAAGCTTGTGAAAATGTGTACACGAGTCTATATGAAATTATTCCTTTTATAGAGGATGAAAAATCAGTAATCCACATGCTCACAACTCAGGAATGCATGTATGTCGAATCCGTCATGCATGTAACATGTACGGAACACGGAATGTCATGTTGAAGGAATCTATTCAAATTACATATGTCTAGGGTAGAATTCGCTCCAAGAGGGTTTTCCTTTGATCAAAGTGTGATTCTTGAAACTGGTGATAGGAGAAGCAACGAAGTCCAAGGAACTATTTCAAAGTGCATAAGTAACTTGTCTGGTGGTTGAAACATCTGTCATGCGCATGTTCACAGCTCAGAAATGCATGTTTGAGGAATCCGTGATGCATGAAACATGTTCGGAATACGGAATGCCATGGTTATGTAAACAATGTAAATTACATGTGTATTGGTGAGAATTCGCTCAAAGAGAGTTTTCTACTGCCAAATGTCCGATTTTAGAACCTGGTGATACAAAAAACTTATGAAGTCAGAGTAAATATTTCAAAGTGTAATATATGCCTTCTTTGGTGGATGAAAGTTCACTAATCCACATGCTCACAACTCAGAAACGCATGTTTCTCGAATCCGTCATGCATGTATCATGTACGGAACCCGGAATGCCATGTTGATGGAATTCATGTAAATTATATATCTATTAGGTTGAATAAACTCCAGAAGTATTCTTCTGTGAAAAATGAACGAATTTGAAACTTGTGTTAGGGAAAGCTTGTGAAAATGTGTACACGAGTCTATATGAAATTATTCCTTTTATAGAGGATGAAAAATCAGTAATCCACATGATCACAACTCAGGAATGCATGTATGTCGAATCCGTCATGCATGTAATATGTACGGAACACGGAATATCATGTTGAAGGAATCTATTCAAATTACATATCTCTAGGGTAGAATTCGCTCCAAGAGGGTTTTCCTGGGATCAAAGTGTGATTCTTGAAACTGGTGATAGGAGAAGCAACGAAGTCCAAGGAACTATTTCAAAGTGCATAAGTAACTTGTTTGGTGGTTGAAACATCTGTCATGCGCATGTTCACAGCTCAGAAATGCATGTTTGAGGAATCCGTGATGCATGAAACATGTTCGGAATACGGAATGCCATGGTTATGTAAACAATGTAAGTTACATGTGTATTGGTGAGAATTCGCTCAAAGAGTGTTTTCCACTGCCAAATGTCCGATTTTAGAACCTGGTGATACAAAAAACTTATGAAGTCAGAGTAAATATTTCAAAGTGTAATATATGCCTTCTTTGGTGGATGAAAGTTCACTAATCCACATGCTCACAACTCAGAAACGCATGTTTCTCGAATCCGTCATGCATGTATCATGTACGGAACCCGGAATGCCATGTTGATGGAATTCATGTAAATTATATATCTATTAGGTTGAATACACTCCAGAAGTATTGTTCTGTGAAAAATGAATGAATTCGAAACTTGTGTTAGGGAAAGCTTGTGAAAATGTGTACACGAGTCTATATGAAATTATTCCTTTTATAGAGGATGAAAAATCAGTAATCCACATGCTCACAACTCAGGAATGCATGTATGTCGAATCCGTCATGCATGTAACATGTACGGAACACGGAATATCATCTTGAAGGAATCTATTCAAATTACATATCTCTAGGGTAGAATTCGCTCCAAGAGGGTTTTCCTGGGATCAAAGTGTGATTCTTGAAACTGGTGATAGGAGAAGCAACGAAGTCCAAGGAACTATTTCAAAGTGCATAAGTAACTTGTTTGGTGGTTGAAACATCTGTCATGTGCATGTTCACAGCTCAGAAATGCATGTTTGAGGAATCCGTGATGCATGAAACATGTTCGGAATACGGAATGCCATGGTTATGTAAACAATGTAAATTACATGTGTATTGGTGAGAATTCGCTCAAAGAGTGTTTTCCACTGCCAAATGTCCGATTTTAGAACCTGGTGATACAAAAAACTTATGAAGTCAGAGTAAATATTTCAAAGTGTAATATATGCCTTCTTTGGTGGATGAAAGTTCACTAATCCACATGCTCGCAACTCAGAAACGCATGTTTCTCGAATCCGTCATGCATGTATCATGTACGGAACCCGGAATGCCATGTTGATGGAATTCATGTAAATTATATATCTATTAGGTTGAATACACTCCAGAAGTATTCTTCTGTGAAAAATGAACGAATTCGAAACTTGTGTTAGGGAAAGCTTGTGAAAATGTGTACACGAGTCTATATGAAATTATTCCTTTTATAGAGGATGAAAATCAGTAATCCACATGCTCACAACTCAGGAATGCATGTATGTCGAATCCGTCATGCATGTAACATGTACGGAATACGGAATATCATGTTGAAGGAATCTATTCAAATTACATATCTCTAGGGTAGAATTCGCTCCAAGAGGGTTTTCCTGGGATCAAAGTGTGATTCTAGAAACTGGTGATAGGAGAAGCAACGAAGTCCAAGGAACTAATTCAAAGTGCATAAGTAACTTGTTTGGTGGTTGAAACATCTGTCATGCGCATGTTCACAGCTCAGAAATGCATGTTTGAGGAATCCGTGATGCATGAAACATGTTCGGAATACGGAATGCCATGGTTATGTAAACAATGTAAATTACATGTGTATTGGTGAGAATTCGCTCAAAGAGTGTTTTCCACTGCCAAATGTCCGATTTTAGAACCTGGTGATACAAAAAACTTATGAAGTCAGAGTAAATATTTCAAAGTGTAATATATGCCTTCTTTGGTGGATGAAAGTTCACTAATCCACATGCTCACAACTCAGAAACGCATGTTTCTCGAATCCGTCATGCATGTATCATGTACGGTACCCGGAATGCCATGTTGATGGAATTCATGTAAATTATACATCTATTAGGTTGAATACACTCCAGAAGTATTCTTCTGTGAAAAATGAACGAATTCGAAACTTGTGTTAGGGAAAGCTTGTGAAAATGTGTACACGAGTCTATATGAAATTATTCCTTTTATAGAGGATGAAAAATCAGTAATCCACATGCTCACAACTCAGGAATGCATGTATGTCGAATCCATCATGCATGTAACATGTACGGAACACGGAATGTCATGTTGAAGGAATCTATTCAAATTACATATGTCTAGGGTAGAATTCGCTCCAAGAGGGTTTTCCTTTGATCAAAGTGTGATTCTTGAAACTGGTGATAGGAGAAGCAACGAAGTCCAAGGAACTATTTCAAAGTGCATAAGTAACTTGTTTGGTGGTTGAAACATCTGTCATGCGCATGTTCACAGCTCAGAAATGCATGTTTGAGGAATCCGTGATGCATGAAACATGTTCGGAATACGGAATGCCATGGTTATGTAAACAATGTAAATTACATGTGTATTGGTGAGAATTCGCTCAAAGAGTGTTTTCCACTGCCAAATGTCCGATTTTAGAACCTGGTGATACAAAAAACTTATGAAGTCAGAGTAAATATTTCAAAGTGTAATATATGCCTTCTTTGGTGGATGAAAGTTCACTAATCCACATGCTCACAACTCAGAAACGCATGTTTCTCGAATCCGTCATGCATGTATCATGTACGGAACCCGGAATGCCATGTTGATTTAATTCATGTAAATTATACATCTATTAGGTTGAATACACTCCAGAAGTATTCTTCTGTGAAAAATGAACGAATTCGAAACTTGTGTTAGGGAAAGCTTGTGAAAATGTGTACACGAGTCTATATGAAATTATTCCTTTTATAGAGGATGAAAAATCAGTAATCCACATGCTCACAACTCAGGAATGCATGTATGTCGAATCCGTCATGCATGTAACATGTACGGAACACGGAATGTCATGTTGAAGGAATCTATTCAAATTACATATGTCTAGGGTAGAATTCGCTCCAAGAGGGTTTTCCTTTGATCAAAGTGTGATTCTTGAAACTGGTGATAGGAGAAGCAACGAAGTCCAAGGAACTATTTCAAAGTGCATAAGTAACTTGTCTGGTGGTTGAAACATCTGTCATGCGCATGTTCACAGCTCAGAAATGCATGTTTGAGGAATCCGTGATGCATGAAACATGTTCGGAATACGGAATGCCATGGTTATGTAAACAATGTAAATTACATGTGTATTGGTGAGAATTCGCTCAAAGAGAGTCTTCTACTGCCAAATGTCCGATTTTAGAACCTGGTGATACAAAAAACTTATGAAGTCAGAGTAAATATTTCAAAGTGTAATATATGCCTTCTTTGGTGGATGAAAGTTCACTAATCCACATGCTCACAACTCAGAAACGCATGTTTCTCGAATCCGTCATGCATGTATCATGTACGGAACCCGGAATGCCATGTTGATGGAATTCATGTAAATTATATATCTATTAGGTTGAATAAACTCCAGAAGTATTCTTCTGTGAAAAATGAACGAATTCGAAACTTGTGTTAGGGAAAGCTTGTGAAAATGTGTACACGAGTCTATATGAAATTATTCCTTTTATAGAGGATGAAAAATCAGTAATCCATTTGCTCACAACTCAGGAAGGCATGTATGTCGAATCCGTCATGCATGTAACATGTACGGAACACGGAATATCATGTTGAAGGGATCAATTCAAATTACATATCTCTAGGGTAGAATTCGCTCCAAGAGGGTTTTTCTGTGATCAAAGTGTGATTCTTGAAACTGGTGATAGGAGAAGCAACGAAGTCCAAGGAACTATTTCAAAGTGCATAAGTAATATGTTTGGTGGTTGAAACATCTGTCATGTGCATGTTCACAGCTCAGAAATGCATGTTTGAGGAATCCGTGATGCATGAAACATGTTCGGAATACGGAATGCCATGGTTATGTAAACAATGTAAATTACATGTGTATTGGTGAGAATTCGCTCAAAGAGTGTTTTCCACTGCCAAATGTCCGATTTTAGAACCTGGTGATACAAAAAACTTATGAAGTCAGAGTAAATATTTCAAAGTGTAATATATGCCTTCTTTGGTGGATGAAAGTTCACTAATCCACATGCTCACAACTCAGAAACGCATGTTTCTCGAATCCGTCATGCATGAATCATGTACGGAACCCGGAATGCCATGTTGATGGAATTCATGTAAATTATATATCTATTAGGTTGAATACACTCCAGAAGTATTCTTCTGTGAAAAATGAACGAATTCGAAACTTGTGTTAGGGAAAGCTAGTGAAAATGTGTACACGAGTCTATATGAAATTATTCCTTTTATAGAGGTTGAAAAATCAGTAATCCACATGCTCACAACTCAGGAATGCATGTATGTCGAATCCGTCATGCATGTAACATGTACGGAACACGGAATATCATGTTGAAGGAATCTATTCAAATTACATATCTCTAGGGTAGAATTCGCTCCAAGAGGGTTTTCCTGGGATCAAAGTGTGATTCTTGAAACTGGTGATAGGAGAAGCAACGAAGTCCAAGGAACTATTTCAAAGTGCATAAGTAACTTGTCTGGTGGTTGAAACATCTGTCATGCGCATGTTCACAGCTCAGAAATGCATGTTTGAGGAATCCGTGATGCATGAAACTTGTTCGGAATACGGAATGCCATGGTTATGTAAACAATGTAAATTACATGTGTATCGGTGAGAATTCGCTCAAAGAGTGTTTTCCACTGCCAAATGTCCGATTTTAGAACCTGGTGATACAAAAAACTTATGAAGTCAGAGTAAATATTTCAAAGTGTAATATATGCCTTCTTTGGTGGATGAAAGTTCACTAATCCACATGCTCACAACTCAGAAACGCATGTTTCTCGAATCCGTCATGCATGTATCATGTACGGAACCCGGAATGCCATGTTGATGGAATTCATGTAAATTATACATCTATTAGGTTGAATAAACTCCAGAAGTATTCTTCTGTGAAAAATGAACGAATTCGAAACTTGTGTTAGGGAAAGCTTGTGAAAATGTGTACACGAGTCTATATGAAATTATTCCTTTTATAGAGGATGAAAAATCAGTAATCCACTTGCTCACAACTCAGGAAGGCATGTATGTCGAATCCGTCATGCATGTAACATGTACGGAACACGGAATATCATGTTGAAGGGATCAATTCAAATTACATATCTCTAGGGTAGAATTCGCTCCAAGAGGGTTTTTCTGTGATCAAAGTGTGATTCTTGAAACTGGTGATAGGAGAAGCAACGAAGTCCAAGGAGCTATTTCAAAGTGCATAAGTAATATGTTTGGTGGTTGAAACATCTGTCATGTGCATGTTCACAGCTCAGAAATGCATGTTTGAGGAATCCGTGATGCATGAAACATGTTCGGAATACGGAATGCCATGGTTATGTAAACAATGTAAATTACATGTGTATTGGTGAGAATTCGCTCAAAGAGTGTTTTCCACTGCCAAATGTCCGATTTTAGAACCTGGTGATACAAAAAACTTATGAAGTCAGAGTAAATATTTCAAAGTGTAATATATGCCTTCTTTGGTGGATGAAAGTTCACTAATCCACATGCTCACAACTCAGAAACGCATGTTTCTCGAATCCGTCATGCATGAATCATGTACGGAACCCGGAATGCCATGTTGATGGAATTCATGTAAATTATATATCTATTAGGTTGAATACACTCCAGAAGTATTCTTCTGTGAAAAATGAACGAATTCGAAACTTGTGTTAGGGAAAGCTTGTGAAAATGTGTACACGAGTCTATATGAAATTATTCCTTTTATAGAGGTTGAAAAATCAGTAATCCACATGCTCACAACTCAGGAATGCATGTATGTCGAATCCGTCATGCATGTAACATGTACGGAACACGGAATATCATGTTGAAGGAATCTATTCAAATTACATATCTCTAGGGTAGAATTCGCTCCAAGAGGGTTTTCCTGGGATCAAAGTGTGATTCTTGAAACTGGTGATAGGAGAAGCAACGAAGTCCAAGGAACTATTTCAAAGTGCATAAGTAACTTGTCTGGTGGTTGAAACATCTGTCATGCGCATGTTCACAGCTCAGAAATGCATGTTTGAGGAATCCGTGATGCATGAAACATGTTCGGAATACGGAATGCCATGGTTATGTAAACAATGTAAATTACATGTGTATCGGTGAGAATTCGCTCAAAGAGTGTTTTCCACTGCCAAATGTCCGATTTTAGAACCTGGTGATACAAAAAACTTATGAAGTCAGAGTAAATATTTCAAAGTGTAATATATGCCTTCTTTGGTGGATGAAAGTTCACTAATCCACATGCTCACAACTCAGAAACGCATGTTTCTCGAATCCGTCATGCATGTATCATGTACGGAACCCGGAATGCCATGTTGATGGAATTCATGTAAATTATACATCTATTAGGTTGAATAAACTCCAGAAGTATTCTTCTGTGAAAAATGAACGAATTCGAAACTTGTGTTAGGGAAAGCTTGTGAAAATGTGTACACGAGTCTATATGAAATTATTCCTTTTATAGAGGATGAAAAATCAGTAATCCACTTGCTCACAACTCAGGAAGGCATGTATGTCGAATCCGTCATGCATGTAACATGTACGGAACACGGAATATCATGTTGAAGGGATCAATTCAAATTACATATCTCTAGGGTAGAATTCGCTCCAAGAGGGTTTTTCTGTGATCAAAGTGTGATTCTTGAAACTGGTGATAGGAGAAGCAACGAAGTCCAAGGAGCTATTTCAAAGTGCATAAGTAATATGTTTGGTGGTTGAAACATCTGTCATGTGCATGTTCACAGCTCAGAAATGCATGTTTGAGGAATCCGTGATGCATGAAACATGTTCGGAATACGGAATGCCATGGTTATGTAAACAATGTAAATTACATGTGTATTGGTGAGAATTCGCTCAAAGAGTGTTTTCCACTGCCAAATGTCCGATTTTAGAACCTGGTGATACAAAAAACTTATGAAGTCAGAGTAAATATTTCAAAGTGTAATATATGCCTTCTTTGGTGGATGAAAGTTCACTAATCCACATGCTCACAACTCAGAAACGCATGTTTCTCGAATCCGTCATGCATGAATCATGTACGGAACCCGGAATGCCATGTTGATGGAATTCATGTAAATTATATATCTATTAGGTTGAATACACTCCAGAAGTATTCTTCTGTGAAAAATGAACGAATTCGAAACTTGTGTTAGGGAAAGCTTGTGAAAATGTGTACACGAGTCTATATGAAATTATTCCTTTTATAGAGGTTGAAAAATCAGTAATCCACATGCTCACAACTCAGGAATGCATGTATGTCGAATCCGTCATGCATGTAACATGTACGGAACACGGAATATCATGTTGAAGGAATCTATTCAAATTACATATCTCTAGGGTAGAATTCGCTCCAAGAGGGTTTTCCTGGGATCAAAGTGTGATTCTTGAAACTGGTGATAGGAGAAGCAACGAAGTCCAAGGAACTATTTCAAAGTGCATAAGTAACTTGTCTGGTGGTTGAAACATCTGTCATGCGCATGTTCACAGCTCAGAAATGCATGTTTGAGGAATCCGTGATGCATGAAACATGTTCGGAATACGGAATGCCATGGTTATGTAAACAATGTAAATTACATGTGTATCGGTGAGAATTCGCTCAAAGAGTGTTTTCCACTGCCAAATGTCCGATTTTAGAACCTGGTGATACAAAAAACTTATGAAGTCAGAGTAAATATTTCAAAGTGTAATATATGCCTTCTTTGGTGGATGAAAGTTCACTAATCCACATGCTCACAACTCAGAAACGCATGTTTCTCGAATCCGTCATGCATGTATCATGTACGGAACCCGGAATGCCATGTTGATGGAATTCATGTAAATTATACATCTATTAGGTTGAATAAACTCCAGAAGTATTCTTCTGTGAAAAATGAACGAATTCGAAACTTGTGTTAGGGAAAGCTTGTGAAAATGTGTACACGAGTCTATATGAAATTATTCCTTTTATAGAGGATGAAAAATCAGTAATCCACTTGCTCACAACTCAGGAAGGCATGTATGTCGAATCCGTCATGCATGTAACATGTACGGAACACGGAATATCATGTTGAAGGGATCAATTCAAATTACATATCTCTAGGGTAGAATTCGCTCCAAGAGGGTTTTTCTGTGATCAAAGTGTGATTCTTGAAACTGGTGATAGGAGAAGCAACGAAGTCCAAGGAGCTATTTCAAAGTGCATAAGTAATATGTTTGGTGGTTGAAACATCTGTCATGTGCATGTTCACAGCTCAGAAATGCATGTTTGAGGAATCCGTGATGCATGAAACATGTTCGGAATACGGAATGCCATGGTTATGTAAACAATGTAAATTACATGTGTATTGGTGAGAATTCGCTCAAAGAGTGTTTTCCACTGCCAAATGTCCGATTTTAGAACCTGGTGATACAAAAAACTTATGAAGTCAGAGTAAATATTTCAAAGTGTAATATATGCCTTCTTTGGTGGATGAAAGTTCACTAATCCACATGCTCACAACTCAGAAACGCATGTTTCTCGAATCCGTCATGCATGAATCATGTACGGAACCCGGAATGCCATGTTGATGGAATTCATGTAAATTATATATCTATTAGGTTGAATACACTCCAGAAGTATTCTTCTGTGAAAAATGAACGAATTCGAAACTTGTGTTAGGGAAAGCTTGTGAAAATGTGTACACGAGTCTATATGAAATTATTCCTTTTATAGAGGTTGAAAAATCAGTAATCCACATGCTCACAACTCAGGAATGCATGTATGTCGAATCCGTCATGCATGTAACATGTACGGAACACGGAATATCATGTTGAAGGAATCTATTCAAATTACATATCTCTAGGGTAGAATTCGCTCCAAGAGGGTTTTCCTGGGATCAAAGTGTGATTCTTGAAACTGGTGATAGGAGAAGCAACGAAGTCCAAGGAACTATTTCAAAGTGCATAAGTAACTTGTCTGGTGGTTGAAACATCTGTCATGCGCATGTTCACAGCTCAGAAATGCATGTTTGAGGAATCCGTGATGCATGAAACATGTTCGGAATACGGAATGCCATGGTTATGTAAACAATGTAAATTACATGTGTATCGGTGAGAATTCGCTCAAAGAGTGTTTTCCACTGCCAAATGTCCGATTTTAGAACCTGGTGATACAAAAAACTTATGAAGTCAGAGTAAATATTTCAAAGTGTAATATATGCCTTCTTTGGTGGATGAAAGTTCACTAATCCACATGCTCACAACTCAGAAACGCATGTTTCTCGAATCCGTCATGCATGTATCATGTACGGAACCCGGAATGCCATGTTGATGGAATTCATGTAAATTATACATCTATTAGGTTGAATACACTCCAGAAGTATTCTTCTGTGAAAAATGAACGAATTCGAAACTTGTGTTAGGGAAAGCTTGTGAAAATGTGTACACGAGTCTATATGAAATTATTCCTTTTATAGAGGATGAAAAATCAGTAATCCACATGCTCACAACTCAGGAATGCATGTATGTCGAATCCGTCATGCATGTAACATGTACGGAACACGGAATGTCATGTTGAAGGAATCTATTCAAATTACATATGTCTAGGGTAGAATTCGCTCCAAGAGGGTTTTCCTTTGATCAAAGTGTGATTCTTGAAACTGGTGATAGGAGAAGCAACGAAGTCCAAGGAACTATTTCAAAGTGCATAAGTAACTTGTCTGGTGGTTGAAACATCTGTCATGCGCATGTTCACAGCTCAGAAATGCATGTTTGAGGAATCCGTGATGCATGAAACATGTTCGGAATACGGAATGCCATGGTTATGTAAACAATGTAAATTACATGTGTATTGGTGAGAATTCGCTCAAAGAGTGTTTTCCACTGCCAAATGTCCGATTTTAGAACCTGGTGATACAAAAAACTTATGAAGTCAGAGTAAATATTTCAAAGTGTAATATATGCCTTCTTTGGTGGATGAAAGTTCACTAATCCACATGCTCACAACTCAGAAACGCATGTTTCTCGAATCCGTCATGCATGTATCATGTACGGAACCCGGAATGCCATGTTGATGGAATTCATGTAAATTATACATCTATTAGGTTGAATACACTCCAGAAGTATTCTTCTGTGAAAAATGAACGAATTCGAAACTTGTGTTAGGGAAAGCTTGTGAAAATGTGTACACGAGTCTATATGAAATTATTCCTTTTATAGAGGTTGAAAAATCAGTAATCCACATGCTCACAACTCAGGAATGCATGTATGTCGAATCCGTCATGCATGTAACATGTACGGAACACGGAATATCATGTTGAAGGAATCTATTCAAATTACATATCTCTAGGGTAGAATTCGCTCCAAGAGGGTTTTCCTGGGATCAAAGTGTGATTCTTGAAACTGGTGATAGGAGAAGCAACGAAGTCCAAGGAACTATTTCAAAGTGCATAAGTAACTTGTCTGGTGGTTGAAACATCTGTCATGCGCATGTTCACAGCTCAGAAATGCATGTTTGAGGAATCCGTGATGCATGAAACATGTTCGGAATACGGAATGCCATGGTTATGTAAACAATGTAAATTACATGTGTATCTGTGAGAATTCGCTCAAAGAGTGTTTTCCACTGCCAAATGTCCGATTTTAGAACCTGGTGATACAAAAAACTTATGAAGTCAGAGTAAATATTTCAAAGTGTAATATATGCCTTCTTTGGTGGATGAAAGTTCACTAATCCACATGCTCACAACTCAGAAACGCATGTTTCTCGAATCCGTCATGCATGTATCATGTACGGAACCCGGAATGCCATGTTGATGGAATTCATGTAAATTATACATCTATTAGGTTGAATACACTCCAGAAGTATTCTTCTGTGAAAAATGAACGAATTCGAAACTTGTGTTAGGGAAAGCTTGTGAAAATGTGTACACGAGTCTATATGAAATTATTCCTTTTATAGAGGATGAAAAATCAGTAATCCACATGCTCACAACTCAGGAATGCATGTATGTCGAATCCGTCATGCATGTAACATGTACGGAACACGGAATGTCATGTTGAAGGAATCTATTCAAATTACATATGTCTAGGGTAGAATTCGCTCCAAGAGGGTTTTCCTTTGATCAAAGTGTGATTCTTGAAACTGGTGATAGGAGAAGCAACGAAGTCCAAGGAACTATTTCAAAGTGCATAAGTAACTTGTCTGGTGGTTGAAACATCTGTCATGCGCATGTTCACAGCTCAGAAATGCATGTTTGAGGAATCCGTGATGCATGAAACATGTTCGGAATACGGAATGCCATGGTTATGTAAACAATGTAAATTACATGTGTATTGGTGAGAATTCGCTCAAAGAGAGTTTTCTACTGCCAAATGTCCGATTTTAGAACCTGGTGATACAAAAAACTTATGAAGTCAGAGTAAATATTTCAAAGTGTAATATATGCCTTCTTTGGTGGATGAAAGTTCACTAATCCACATGCTCACAACTCAGAAACGCATGTTTCTCGAATCCGTCATGCATGTATCATGTACGGAACCCGGAATGCCATGTTGATGGAATTCATGTAAATTATATATCTATTAGGTTGAATAAACTCCAGAAGTATTCTTCTGTGAAAAATGAACGAATTTGAAACTTGTGTTAGGGAAAGCTTGTGAAAATGTGTACACGAGTCTATATGAAATTATTCCTTTTATAGAGGATGAAAAATCAGTAATCCACATGCTCACAACTCAGGAATGCATGTATGTCGAATCCGTCATGCATGTAATATGTACGGAACACGGAATATCATGTTGAATGAATCTATTCAAATTACATATCTCTAGGGTAGAATTCGCTCCAAGAGGGTTTTCCTGGGATCAAAGTGTGATTCTTGAAACTGGTGATAGGAGAAGCAACGAAGTCCAAGGAACTATTTCAAAGTGCATAAGTAACTTGTCTGGTGGTTGAAACATCTGTCATGCGCATGTTCACAGCTCAGAAATGCATGTTTGAGGAATCCGTGATGCATGAAACATGTTCGGAATACGGAATGCCATGGTTATGTAAACAATGTAAATTACATGTGTATTGGTGAGAATTCGCTCAAAGAGTGTTTTCCACTGCCAAATGTCCGATTTTAGAACCTGGTGATACAAAAAACTTATGAAGTCAGAGTAAATATTTCAAAGTGTAATATATGCCTTCTTTGGTGGATGAAAGTTCACTAATCCACATGCTCACAACTCAGAAACGCATGTTTCTCGAATCCGTCATGCATGTATCATGTACGGAACCCAGAATGCCATGTTGATGGAATTCATGTAAATTATATATCTATTAGGTTGAATACACTCCAGAAGTATTGTTCTGTGAAAAATGAATGAATTCGAAACTTGTGTTAGGGAAAGCTTGTGAAAATGTGTACACGAGTCTATATGAAATTATTCCTTTTATAGAGGATGAAAAATCAGTAATCCACATGGTCACAACTCAGGAATGCATGTATGTCGAATCCGTCATGCATGTAACATGTACGGAACACGGAATATCATCTTGAAGGAATCTATTCAAATTACATATCTCTAGGGTAGAATTCGCTCCAAGAGGGTTTTCCTGGGATCAAAATGTGATTCTTGAAACTGGTGATAGGAGAAGCAACGAAGTCCAAGGAACTATTTCAAAGTGCATAAGTAACTTGTTTGGTGGTTGAAACATCTGTCATGTGCATGTTCACAGCTCAGAAATGCATGTTTGAGGAATCCGTGATGCATGAAACATGTTCGGAATACGGAATGCCATGGTTATGTAAACAATGTAAATTACATGTGTATTGGTGAGAATTCGCTCAAAGAGTGTTTTCCACTGCCAAATGTCCGATTTTAGAACCTGGTGATACAAAAAACTTATGAAGTCAGAGTAAATATTTCAAAGTGTAATATATGCCTTCTTTGGTGGATGAAAGTTCACTAATCCACATGCTCACAACTCAGAAACGCATGTTTCTCGAATCCGTCATGCATGTATCATGTACGGAACCCGGAATGCCATGTTGATGGAATTCATGTAAATTATACATCTATTAGGTTGAATAAACTCCAGAAGTATTCTTCTGTGAAAAATGAACGAATTCGAAACTTGTGTTAGGGAAAGCTTGTGAAAATGTGTACACGAGTCTATATGAAATTATTCCTTTTATAGAGGATGAAAAATCAGTAATCCACTTGCTCACAACTCAGGAAGGCATGTATGTCGAATCCGTCATGCATGTAACATGTACGGAACACGGAATATCATGTTGAAGGGATCAATTCAAATTACATATCTCTAGGGTAGAATTCGCTCCAAGAGGGTTTTTCTGTGATCAAAGTGTGATTCTTGAAACTGGTGATAGGAGAAGCAACGAAGTCCAAGGAGCTATTTCAAAGTGCATAAGTAATATGTTTGGTGGTTGAAACATCTGTCATGTGCATGTTCACAGCTCAGAAATGCATGTTTGAGGAATCCGTGATGCATGAAACATGTTCGGAATACGGAATGCCATGGTTATGTAAACAATGTAAATTACATGTGTATTGGTGAGAATTCGCTCAAAGAGTGTTTTCCACTGCCAAATGTCCGATTTTAGAACCTGGTGATACAAAAAACTTATGAAGTCAGAGTAAATATTTCAAAGTGTAATATATGCCTTCTTTGGTGGATGAAAGTTCACTAATCCACATGCTCACAACTCAGAAACGCATGTTTCTCGAATCCGTCATGCATGAATCATGTACGGAACCCGGAATGCCATGTTGATGGAATTCATGTAAATTATATATCTATTAGGTTGAATACACTCCAGAAGTATTCTTCTGTGAAAAATGAACGAATTCGAAACTTGTGTTAGGGAAAGCTTGTGAAAATGTGTACACGAGTCTATATGAAATTATTCCTTTTATAGAGGTTGAAAAATCAGTAATCCACATGCTCACAACTCAGGAAGGCATGTATGTCGAATCCATCATGCATGTAACATGTACGGAACACGGAATATCATGTTGAAGGGATCAATTCAAATTACATATCTCTAGGGTAGAATTCGCTCCAAGAGGGTTTTTCTGTGATCAAAGTGTGATTCTTGAAACTGGTGATAGGAGAAGCAACGAAGTCCAAGGAGCTATTTCAAAGTGCATAAGTAATATGTTTGGTGGTTGAAACATCTGTCATGTGCATGTTCACAGCTCAGAAATGCATGTTTGAGGAATCCGTGATGCATGAAACATGTTCGGAATACGGAATGCCATGGTTATGTAAACAATGTAAATTACATGTGTATTGGTGAGAATTCGCTCAAAGAGTGTTTTCCACTGCCAAATGTCCGATTTTAGAACCTGGTGATACAAAAAACTTATGAAGTCAGAGTAAATATTTCAAAGTGTAATATATGCCTTCTTTGGTGGATGAAAGTTCACTAATCCACATGCTCACAACTCAGAAACGCATGTTTCTCGAATCCGTCATGCATGAATCATGTACGGAACCCGGAATGCCATGTTGATGGAATTCATGTAAATTATATATCTATTAGGTTGAATACACTCCAGAAGTATTCTTCTGTGAAAAATGAACGAATTCGAAACTTGTGTTAGGGAAAGCTTGTGAAAATGTGTACACGAGTCTATATGAAATTATTCCTTTTATAGAGGTTGAAAAATCAGTAATCCACATGCTCACAACTCAGGAATGCATGTATGTCGAATCCGTCATGCATGTAACATGTACGGAACACGGAATATCATGTTGAAGGAATCTATTCAAATTACATATCTCTAGGGTAGAATTCGCTCCAAGAGGGTTTTCCTGGGATCAAAGTGTGATTCTTGAAACTGGTGATAGGAGAAGCAACGAAGTCCAAGGAACTATTTCAAAGTGCATAAGTAACTTGTCTGGTGGTTGAAACATCTGTCATGCGCATGTTCACAGCTCAGAAATGCATGTTTGAGGAATCCGTGATGCATGAAACATGTTCGGAATACGGAATGCCATGGTTATGTAAACAATGTAAATTACATGTGTATCGGTGAGAATTCGCTCAAAGAGTGTTTTCCACTGCCAAATGTCCGATTTTAGAACCTGGTGATACAAAAAACTTATGAAGTCAGAGTAAATATTTGAAAGTGTAATATATGCCTTCTTTGGTGGATGAAAGTTCACTAATCCACATGCTCACAACTCAGAAACGCATGTTTCTCGAATCCGTCATGCATGTATCATGTACGGAACCCGGAATGCCATGTTGATGGAATTCATGTAAATTATACATCTATTAGGTTGAATACACTCCAGAAGTATTCTTCTGTGAAAAATGAACGAATTCGAAACTTGTGTTAGGGAAAGCTTGTGAAAATGTGTACACGAGTCTATATGAAATTATTCCTTTTATAGAGGATGAAAAATCAGTAATCCACATGCTCACAACTCAGGAATGCATGTATGTCGAATCCGTCATGCATGTAACATGTACGGAACACGGAATGTCATGTTGAAGGAATCTATTCAAATTACATATGTCTAGGGTAGAATTCGCTCCAAGAGGGTTTTCCTTTGATCAAAGTGTGATTCTTGAAACTGGTGATAGGAGAAGCAACGAAGTCCAAGGAACTATTTCAAAGTGCATAAGTAACTTGTCTGGTGGTTGAAACATCTGTCATGCGCATGTTCACAGCTCAGAAATGCATGTTTGAGGAATCCGTGATGCATGAAACATGTTCGGAATACGGAATGCCATGGTTATGTAAACAATGTAAATTACATGTGTATTGGTGAGAATTCGCTCAAAGAGTGTTTTCCACTGCCAAATGTCCGATTTTAGAACCTGGTGATACAAAAAACTTATGAAGTCAGAGTAAATATTTCAAAGTGTAATATATGCCTTCTTTGGTGGATGAAAGTTCACTAATCCACATGCTCACAACTCAGAAACGCATGTTTCTCGAATCCGTCATGCATGTATCATGTACGGAACCCGGAATGCCATGTTGATGGAATTCATGTAAATTATACATCTATTAGGTTGAATACACTCCAGAAGTATTCTTCTGTGAAAAATGAACGAATTCGAAACTTGTGTTAGGGAAAGCTTGTGAAAATGTGTACACGAGTCTATATGAAATTATTCCTTTTATAGAGGTTGAAAAATCAGTAATCCACATGCTCACAACTCAGGAATGCATGTATGTCGAATCCGTCATGCATGTAACATGTACGGAACACGGAATATCATGTTGAAGGAATCTATTCAAATTACATATCTCTAGGGTAGAATTCGCTCCAAGAGGGTTTTCCTGGGATCAAAGTGTGATTCTTGAAACTGGTGATAGGAGAAGCAACGAAGTCCAAGGAACTATTTCAAAGTGCATAAGTAACTTGTCTGGTGGTTGAAACATCTGTCATGCGCATGTTCACAGCTCAGAAATGCATGTTTGAGGAATCCGTGATGCATGAAACATGTTCGGAATACGGAATGCCATGGTTATGTAAACAATGTAAATTACATGTGTATCGGTGAGAATTCGCTCAAAGAGTGTTTTCCACTGCCAAATGTCCGATTTTAGAACCTGGTGATACAAAAAACTTATGAAGTCAGAGTAAATATTTCAAAGTGTAATATATGCCTTCTTTGGTGGATGAAAGTTCACTAATCCACATGCTCACAACTCAGAAACGCATGTTTCTCGAATCCGTCATGCATGTATCATGTACGGAACCCGGAATGCCATGTTGATGGAATTCATGTAAATTATACATCTATTAGGTTGAATACACTCCAGAAGTATTCTTCTGTGAAAAATGAACGAATTCGAAACTTGTGTTAGGGAAAGCTTGTGAAAATGTGTACACGAGTCTATATGAAATTATTCCTTTTATAGAGGATGAAAAATCAGTAATCCACATGCTCACAACTCAGGAATGCATGTATGTCGAATCCGTCATGCATGTAACATGTACGGAACACGGAATGTCATGTTGAAGGAATCTATTCAAATTACATATGTCTAGGGTAGAATTCGCTCCAAGAGGGTTTTCCTTTGATCAAAGTGTGATTCTTGAAACTGGTGACAGGAGAAGCAACGAAGTCCAAGGAACTATTTCAAAGTGCATAAGTAACTTGTCTGGTGGTTGAAACATCTGTCATGCGCATGTTCACAGCTCAGAAATGCATGTTTGAGGAATCCGTGATGCATGAAACATGTTCGGAATACGGAATGCCATGGTTATGTAAACAATGTAAATTACATGTGTATTGGTGAGAATTCGCTCAAAGAGTGTTTTCCACTGCCAAATGTCCGATTTTAGAACCTGGTGATACAAAAAACTTATGAAGTCAGAGTAAATATTTCAAAGTGTAATATATGCCTTCTTTGGTGGATGAAAGTTCACTAATCCACATGCTCACAACTCAGAAACGCATGTTTCTCGAATCCGTCATGCATGTATCATGTACGGAACCCGGAATGCCATGTTGATGGAATTCATGTAAATTATACATCTATTAGGTTGAATACACTCCAGAAGTATTCTTCTGTGAAAAATGAACGAATTCGAAACTTGTGTTAGGGAAAGCTTGTGAAAATGTGTACACGAGTCTATATGAAATTATTCCTTTTATAGAGGATGAAAAATCAGTAATCCACATGCTCACAACTCAGGAATGCATGTATGTCGAATCCGTCATGCATGTAACATGTACGGAACACGGAATGTCATGTTGAAGGAATCTATTCAAATTACATATGTCTAGGGTAGAATTCGCTCCAAGAGGGTTTTCCTTTGATCAAAGTGTGATTCTTGAAACTGGTGATAGGAGAAGCAACGAAGTCCAAGGAACTATTTCAAAGTGCATAAGTAACTTGTCTGGTGGTTGAAACATCTGTCATGCGCATGTTCACAGCTCAGAAATGCATGTTTGAGGAATCCGTGATGCATGAAACATGTTCGGAATACGGAATGCCATGGTTATGTAAACAATGTAAATTACATGTGTATTGGTGAGAATTCGCTCAAAGAGAGTTTTCTACTGCCAAATGTCCGATTTTAGAACCTGGTGATACAAAAAACTTATGAAGTCAGAGTAAATATTTCAAAGTGTAATATATGCCTTCTTTGGTGGATGAAAGTTCACTAATCCACATGCTCACAACTCAGAAACGCATGTTTCTCGAATCCGTCATGCATGTATCATGTACGGAACCCGGAATGCCATGTTGATGGAATTCATGTAAATTATATATCTATTAGGTTGAATAAACTCCAGAAGTATTCTTCTGTGAAAAATGAACGAATTTGAAACTTGTGTTAGGGAAAGCTTGTGAAAATGTGTACACGAGTCTATATGAAATTATTCCTTTTATAGAGGATGAAAAATCAGTAATCCACATGCTCACAACTCAGGAATGCATGTATGTCGAATCCGTCATGCATGTAATATGTACGGAACACGGAATATCATGTTGAATGAATCTATTCAAATTACATATCTCTAGGGTAGAATTCGCTCCAAGAGGGTTTTCCTGGGATCAAAGTGTGATTCTTGAAACTGGTGATAGGAGAAGCAACGAAGTCCAAGGAACTATTTCAAAGTGCATAAGTAACTTGTTTGGTGGTTGAAACATCTGTCATGCGCATGTTCACAGCTCAGAAATGCATGTTTGAGGAATCCGTGATGCATGAAACATGTTCGGAATACGGAATGCCATGGTTATGTAAACAATGTAAATTACATGTGTATTGGTGAGAATTCGCTCAAAGAGTGTTTTCCACTGCCAAATGTCCGATTTTAGAACCTGGTGATACAAAAAACTTATGAAGTCAGAGTAAATATTTCAAAGTGTAATATATGCCTTCTTTGGTGGATGAAAGTTCACTAATCCACATGCTCACAACTCAGAAACGCATGTTTCTCGAATCCGTCATGCATGTATCATGTACGGAACCCAGAATGCCATGTTGATGGAATTCATGTAAATTATATATCTATTAGGTTGAATACACTCCAGAAGTATTGTTCTGTGAAAAATGAATGAATTCGAAACTTGTGTTAGGGAAAGCTTGTGAAAATGTGTACACGAGTCTATATGAAATTATTCCTTTTATAGAGGATGAAAAATCAGTAATCCACATGCTCACAACTCAGGAATGCATGTATGTCGAATCCGTCATGCATGTAACATGTACGGAACACGGAATATCATCTTGAAGGAATCTATTCAAATTACATATCTCTAGGGTAGAATTCGCTCCAAGAGGGTTTTCCTGGGATCAAAGTGTGATTCTTGAAACTGGTGATAGGAGAAGCAACGAAGTCCAAGGAACTATTTCAAAGTGCATAAGTAACTTGTTTGGTGGTTGAAACATCTGTCATGTGCATGTTCACAGCTCAGAAATGCATGTTTGAGGAATCCGTGATGCATGAAACATGTTCGGAATACGGAATGCCATGGTTATGTAAACAATGTAAATTACATGTGTATTGGTGAGAATTCGCTCAAAGAGAGTTTTCTACTGCCAAATGTCCGATTTTAGAACCTGGTGATACAAAAAACTTATGAAGTCAGAGTAAATATTTCAAAGTGTAATATATGCCTTCTTTGGTGGATGAAAGTTCACTAATCCACATGCTCACAACTCAGAAACGCATGTTTCTCGAATCCGTCATGCATGTATCATGTACGGAACCCGGAATGCCATGTTGATGGAATTCATGTAAATTATATATCTATTAGGTTGAATACACTCCAGAAGTATTCTTCTGTGAAAAATGAACGAATTCGAAACTTGTGTTAGGGAAAGCTTGTGAAAATGTGTACACGAGTCTATATGAAATTATTCCTTTTATAGAGGTTGAAAAATCAGTAATCCACATGCTCACAACTCAGGAATGCATGTATGTCGAATCCGTCATGCATGTAACATGTACGGAACACGGAATATCATGTTGAAGGAATCTATTCAAATTACATATCTCTAGGGTAGAATTCGCTCCAAGAGGGTTTTCCTGGGATCAAAGTGTGATTCTTGAAACTGGTGATAGGAGAAGCAACGAAGTCCAAGGAACTATTTCAAAGTGCATAAGTAACTTGTCTGGTGGTTGAAACATCTATCATGCGCATGTTCACAGCTCAGAAATGCATGTTTGAGGAATCCGTGATGCATGAAACATGTTCGGAATACGGAATGCCATGGTTATGTAAACAATGTAAATTACATGTGTATCGGTGAGAATTCGCTCAAAGAGTGTTTTCCACTGCCAAATGTCCGATTTTAGAACCTGGTGATACAAAAAACTTATGAAGTCAGAGTAAATATTTCAAAGTGTAATATATGCCTTCTTTGGTGGATGAAAGTTCACTAATCCACATGCTCACAACTCAGAAACGCATGTTTCTCGAATCCGTCATGCATGTATCATGTACGGAACCCGGAATGCCATGTTGATGGAATTCATGTAAATTATACATCTATTAGGTTGAATACACTCCAGAAGTATTCTTCTGTGAAAAATGAACGAATTCGAAACTTGTGTTAGGGAAAGCTTGTGAAAATGTGTACACGAGTCTATATGAAATTATTCCTTTTATAGAGGATGAAAAATCAGTAATCCACATGCTCACAACTCAGGAATGCATGTATGTCGAATCCGTCATGCATGTAACATGTACGGAACACGGAATGTCATGTTGAAGGAATCTATTCAAATTACATATGTCTAGGGTAGAATTCGCTCCAAGAGGGTTTTCCTTTGATCAAAGTGTGATTCTTGAAACTGGTGATAGGAGAAGCAACGAAGTCCAAGGAACTATTTCAAAGTGCATAAGTAACTTGTCTGGTGGTTGAAACATCTGTCATGCGCATGTTCACAGCTCAGAAATGCATGTTTGAGGAATCCGTGATGCATGAAACATGTTCGGAATACGGAATGCCATGGTTATGTAAACAATGTAAATTACATGTGTATTGGTGAGAATTCGCTCAAAGAGTGTTTTCCACTGCCAAATGTCCGATTTTAGAACCTGGTGATACAAAAAACTTATGAAGTCAGAGTAAATATTTCAAAGTGTAATATATGCCTTCTTTGGTGGATGAAAGTTCACTAATCCACATGCTCACAACTCAGAAACGCATGTTTCTCGAATCCGTCATGCATGTATCATGTACGGAACCCGGAATGCCATGTTGATGGAATTCATGTAAATTATACATCTATTAGGTTGAATACACTCCAGAAGTATTCTTCTGTGAAAAATGAACGAATTCGAAACTTGTGTTAGGGAAAGCTTGTGAAAATGTGTACACGAGTCTATATGAAATTATTCCTTTTATAGAGGTTGAAAAATCAGTAATCCACATGCTCACAACTCAGGAATGCATGTATGTCGAATCCGTCATGCATGTAACATGTACGGAACACGGAATATCATGTTGAAGGAATCTATTCAAATTACATATCTCTAGGGTAGAATTCGCTCCAAGAGGGTTTTCCTGGGATCAAAGTGTGATTCTTGAAACTGGTGATAGGAGAAGCAACGAAGTCCAAGGAACTATTTCAAAGTGCATAAGTAACTTGTCTGGTGGTTGAAACATCTGTCATGCGCATGTTCACAGCTCAGAAATGCATGCTTGAGGAATCCGTGATGCATGAAACATGTTCGGAATACGGAATGCCATGGTTATGTAAACAATGTAAATTACATGTGTATCGGTGAGAATTCGCTCAAAGAGTGTTTTCCACTGCCAAATGTCCGATTTTAGAACCTGGTGATACAAAAAACTTATGAAGTCAGAGTAAATATTTCAAAGTGTAATATATGCCTTCTTTGGTGGATGAAAGTTCACTAATCCACATGCTCACAACTCAGAAACGCATGTTTCTCGAATCCGTCATGCATGTATCATGTACGGAACCCGGAATGCCATGTTGATGGAATTCATGTAAATTATACATCTATTAGGTTGAATACACTCCAGAAGTATTATTCTGTGAAAAATGAACGAATTCGAAACTTGTGTTAGGGAAAGCTTGTGAAAATGTGTACACGAGTCTATATGAAATTATTCCTTTTATAGAGGATGAAAAATCAGTAATCCACATGCTCACAACTCAGGAATGCATGTATGTCGAATCCGTCATGCATGTAACATGTACGGAACACGGAATGTCATGTTGAAGGAATCTATTCAAATTACATATGTCTAGGGTAGAATTCGCTCCAAGAGGGTTTTCCTTTGATCAAAGTGTGATTCTTGAAACTGGTGATAGGAGAAGCAACGAAGTCCAAGGAACTATTTCAAAGTGCATAAGTAACTTGTCTGGTGGTTGAAACATCTGTCATGCGCATGTTCACAGCTCAGAAATGCATGTTTGAGGAATCCGTGATGCATGAAACATGTTCGGAATACGGAATGCCATGGTTATGTAAACAATGTAAATTACATGTGTATTGGTGAGAATTCGCTCAAAGAGTGTTTTCCACTGCCAAATGTCCGATTTTAGAACCTGGTGATACAAAAAACTTATGAAGTCAGAGTAAATATTTCAAAGTGTAATATATGCCTTCTTTGGTGGATGAAAGTTCACTAATCCACATGCTCACAACTCAGAAACGCATGTTTCTCGAATCCGTCATGCATGTATCATGTACGGAACCCGGAATGCCATGTTGATGGAATTCATGTAAATTATACATCTATTAGGTTGAATACACTCCAGAAGTATTCTTCTGTGAAAAATGAACGAATTCGAAACTTGTGTTAGGGAAAGCTTGTGAAAATGTGTACACGAGTCTATATGAAATTATTCCTTTTATAGAGGATGAAAAATCAGTAATCCACATGCTCACAACTCAGGAATGCATGTATGTCGAATCCGTCATGCATGTAACATGTACGGAACACGGAATGTCATGTTGAAGGAATCTATTCAAATTACATATGTCTAGGGTAGAATTCGCTCCAAGAGGGTTTTCCTTTGATCAAAGTGTGATTCTTGAAACTGGTGATAGGAGAAGCAACGAAGTCCAAGGAACTATTTCAAAGTGCATAAGTAACTTGTCTGGTGGTTGAAACATCTGTCATGCGCATGTTCACAGCTCAGAAATGCATGTTTGAGGAATCCGTGATGCATGAAACATGTTCGGAATACGGAATGCCATGGTTATGTAAACAATGTAAATTACATGTGTATTGGTGAGAATTCGCTCAAAGAGAGTTTTCTACTGCCAAATGTCCGATTTTAGAACCTGGTGATACAAAAAACTTATGAAGTCAGAGTAAATATTTCAAAGTGTAATATATGCCTTCTTTGGTGGATGAAAGTTCACTAATCCACATGCTCACAACTCAGAAACGCATGTTTCTCGAATCCGTCATGCATGTATCATGTACGGAACCCGGAATGCCATGTTGATGGAATTCATGTAAATTATATATCTATTAGGTTGAATAAACTCCAGAAGTATTCTTCTGTGAAAAATGAACGAATTTGAAACTTGTGTTAGGGAAAGCTTGTGAAAATGTGTACACGAGTCTATATGAAATTATTCCTTTTATAGAGGATGAAAAATCAGTAATCCACATGCTCACAACTCAGGAATGCATGTATGTCGAATCCGTCATGCATGTAATATGTACGGAACACGGAATATCATGTTGAATGAATCTATTCAAATTACATATCTCTAGGGTAGAATTCGCTCCAAGAGGGTTTTCCTGGGATCAAAGTGTGATTCTTGAAACTGGTGATAGGAGAAGCAACGAAGTCCAAGGAACTATTTCAAAGTGCATAAGTAACTTGTTTGGTGGTTGAAACATCTGTCATGCGCATGTTCACAGCTCAGAAATGCATGTTTGAGGAATCCGTGATGCATGAAACATGTTCGGAATACGGAATGCCATGGTTATGTAAACAATGTAAATTACATGTGTATTGGTGAGAATTCGCTCAAAGAGTGTTTTCCACTGCCAAATGTCCGATTTTAGAACCTGGTGATACAAAAAACTTATGAAGTCAGAGTAAATATTTCAAAGTGTAATATATGCCTTCTTTGGTGGATGAAAGTTCACTAATCCACATGCTCACAACTCAGAAACGCATGTTTCTCGAATCCGTCATGCATGTATCATGTACGGAACCCGGAATGCCATGTTGATGGAATTCATGTAAATTATATATCTATTAGGTTGAATACACTCCAGAAGTATTCTTCTGTGAAAAATGAACGAATTCGAAACTTGTGTTAGGGAAAGCTTGTGAAAATGTGTACACGAGTCTATATGAAATTATTCCTTTTATAGAGGTTGAAAAATCAGTAATCCACATGCTCACAACTCAGGAATGCATGTATGTCGAATCCGTCATGCATGTAACATGTACGGAACACGGAATATCATGTTGAAGGAATCTATTCAAATTACATATCTCTAGGGTAGAATTCGCTCCAAGAGGGTTTTCCTGGGATCAAAGTGTGATTCTTGAAACTGGTGATAGGAGAAGCAACGAAGTCCAAGGAACTATTTCAAAGTGCATAAGTAACTTGTCTGGTGGTTGAAACATCTGTCATGCGCATGTTCACAGCTCAGAAATGCATGTTTGAGGAATCCGTGATGCATGAAACATGTTCGGAATACGGAATGCCATGGTTATGTAAACAATGTAAATTACATGTGTATCGGTGAGAATTCGCTCAAAGAGTGTTTTCCACTGCCAAATGTCCGATTTTAGAACCTGGTGATACAAAAAACTTATGAAGTCAGAGTAAATATTTCAAAGTGTAATATATGCCTTCTTTGGTGGATGAAAGTTCACTAATCCACATGCTCACAACTCAGAAACGCATGTTTCTCGAATCCGTCATGCATGTATCATGTACGGAACCCGGAATGCCATGTTGATGGAATTCATGTAAATTATACATCTATTAGGTTGAATACACTCCAGAAGTATTATTCTGTGAAAAATGAACGAATTCGAAACTTGTGTTAGGGAAAGCTTGTGAAAATGTGTACACGAGTCTATATGAAATTATTCCTTTTATAGAGGATGAAAAATCAGTAATCCACATGCTCACAACTCAGGAATGCATGTATGTCGAATCCGTCATGCATGTAACATGTACGGAACACGGAATGTCATGTTGAAGGAATCTATTCAAATTACATATGTCTAGGGTAGAATTCGCTCCAAGAGGGTTTTCCTTTGATCAAAGTGTGATTCTTGAAACTGGTGATAGGAGAAGCAACGAAGTCCAAGGAACTATTTCAAAGTGCATAAGTAACTTGTCTGGTGGTTGAAACATCTGTCATGCGCATGTTCACAGCTCAGAAATGCATGTTTGAGGAATCCGTGATGCATGAAACATGTTCGGAATACGGAATGCCATGGTTATGTAAACAATGTAAATTACATGTGTATTGGTGAGAATTCGCTCAAAGAGTGTTTTCCACTGCCAAATGTCCGATTTTAGAACCTGGTGATACAAAAAACTTATGAAGTCAGAGTAAATATTTCAAAGTGTAATATATGCCTTCTTTGGTGGATGAAAGTTCACTAATCCACATGCTCACAACTCAGAAACGCATGTTTCTCGAATCCGTCATGCATGTATCATGTACGGAACCCGGAATGCCATGTTGATGGAATTCATGTAAATTATACATCTATTAGGTTGAATACACTCCAGAAGTATTCTTCTGTGAAAAATGAACGAATTCGAAACTTGTGTTAGGGAAAGCTTGTGAAAATGTGTACACGAGTCTATATGAAATTATTCCTTTTATAGAGGATGAAAAATCAGTAATCCACATGCTCACAACTCAGGAATGCATGTATGTCGAATCCGTCATGCATGTAACATGTACGGAACACGGAATGTCATGTTGAAGGAATCTATTCAAATTACATATGTCTAGGGTAGAATTCGCTCCAAGAGGGTTTTCCTTTGATCAAAGTGTGATTCTTGAAACTGGTGATAGGAGAAGCAACGAAGTCCAAGGAACTATTTCAAAGTGCATAAGTAACTTGTCTGGTGGTTGAAACATCTGTCATGCGCATGTTCACAGCTCAGAAATGCATGTTTGAGGAATCCGTGATGCATGAAACATGTTCGGAATACGGAATGCCATGGTTATGTAAACAATGTAAATTACATGTGTATTGGTGAGAATTCGCTCAAAGAGAGTTTTCTACTGCCAAATGTCCGATTTTAGAACCTGGTGATACAAAAAACTTATGAAGTCAGAGTAAATATTTCAAAGTGTAATATATGCCTTCTTTGGTGGATGAAAGTTCACTAATCCACATGCTCACAACTCAGAAACGCATGTTTCTCGAATCCGTCATGCATGTATCATGTACGGAACCCGGAATGCCATGTTGATGGAATTCATGTAAATTATATATCTATTAGGTTGAATAAACTCCAGAAGTATTCTTCTGTGAAAAATGAACGAATTTGAAACTTGTGTTAGGGAAAGCTTGTGAAAATGTGTACACGAGTCTATATGAAATTATTCCTTTTATAGAGGATGAAAAATCAGTAATCCACATGCTCACAACTCAGGAATGCATGTATGTCGAATCCGTCATGCATGTAATATGTACGGAACACGGAATATCATGTTGAATGAATCTATTCAAATTCCATATCTCTAGGGTAGAATTCGCTCCAAGAGGGTTTTCCTGGGATCAAAGTGTGATTCTTGAAACTGGTGATAGGAGAAGCAACGAAGTCCAAGGAACTATTTCAAAGTGCATAAGTAACTTGTTTGGTGGTTGAAACATCTGTCATGCGCATGTTCACAGCTCAGAAATGCATGTTTGAGGAATCCGTGATGCATGAAACATGTTCGGAATACGGAATGCCATGGTTATGTAAACAATGTAAATTACATGTGTATTGGTGAGAATTCGCTCAAAGAGTGTTTTCCACTGCCAAATGTCTGATTTTAGAACCTGGTGATACAAAAAACTTATGAAGTCAGAGTAAATATTTCAAAGTGTAATATATGCCTTCTTTGGTGGATGAAAGTTCACTAATCCACATGCTCACAACTCAGAAACGCATGTTTCTCGAATCCGTCATGCATGTATCATGTACGGAACCCAGAATGCCATGTTGATGGAATTCATGTAAATTATATATCTATTAGGTTGAATACACTCCAGAAGTATTGTTCTGTGAAAAATGAATGAATTCGAAACTTGTGTTAGGGAAAGCTTGTGAAAATGTGTACACGAGTCTATATGAAATTATTCCTTTTATAGAGGATGAAAAATCAGTAATCCACATGCTCACAACTCAGGAATGCATGTATGTCGAATCCGTCATGCATGTAACATGTACGGAACACGGAATATCATCTTGAAGGAATCTATTCAAATTACATATCTCTAGGGTAGAATTCGCTCCAAGAGGGTTTTCCTGGGATCAAAGTGTGATTCTTGAAACTGGTGATAGGAGAAGCAACGAAGTCCAAGGAACTATTTCAAAGTGCATAAGTAACTTGTTTGGTGGTTGAAACATCTGTCATGTGCATGTTCACAGCTCAGAAATGCATGTTTGAGGAATCCGTGATGCATGAAACATGTTCGGAATACGGAATGCCATGGTTATGTAAACAATGTAAATTACATGTGTATTGGTGAGAATTCGCTCAAAGAGAGTTTTCTACTGCCAAATGTCCGATTTTAGAACCTGGTGATACAAAAAACTTATGAAGTCAGAGTAAATATTTCAAAGTGTAATATATGCCTTCTTTGGTGGATGAAAGTTCACTAATCCACATGCTCACAACTCAGAAACGCATGTTTCTCGAATCCGTCATGCATGTATCATGTACGGAACCCGGAATGCCATGTTGATGGAATTCATGTAAATTATATATCTATTAGGTTGAATACACTCCAGAAGTATTCTTCTGTGAAAAATGAACGAATTCGAAACTTGTGTTAGGGAAAGCTTGTGAAAATGTGTACACGAGTCTATATGAAATTATTCCTTTTATAGAGGATGAAAATCAGTAATCCACATGCTCACAACTCAGGAATGCATGTATGTCGAATCCGTCATGCATGTAACATGTACGGAATACGGAATATCATGTTGAAGGAATCTATTCAAATTACATATCTCTAGGGTAGAATTCGCTCCAAGAGGGTTTTCCTGGGATCAAAGTGTGATTCTAGAAACTGGTGATAGGAGAAGCAACGAAGTCCAAGGAACTATTTCAAAGTGCATAAGTAACTTGTTTGGTGGTTGAAACATCTGTCATGCGCATGTTCACAGCTCAGAAATGCATGTTTGAGGAATCCGTGATGCATGAAACATGTTCGGAATACGGAATGCCATGGTTATGTAAACAATGTAAATTACATGTGTATTGGTGAGAATTCGCTCAAAGAGTGTTTTCTACTGCCAAATGTCCGATTTTAGAACCTGGTGATACAAAAAACTTATGAAGTCAGAGTAAATATTTCAAAGTGTAATATATGCCTTCTTTGGTGGATGAAAGTTCACTAATCCACATGCTCACAACTCAGAAACGCATGTTTCTCGAATCCGTCATGCATGTATCATGTACGGAACCCGGAATGCCATGTTGATGGAATTCATGTAAATTAAATATCTATTAGGTTGAATACACTCCAGAAGTATTCTTCTGTGAAAAATGAACGAATTCGAAACTTGTGTTAGGGAAAGCTTGTGAAAATGTGTACACGAGTCTATATGAAATTATTCCTTTTATAGAGGATGAAAAATCAGTAATCCACATGCTCACAACTCAGGAATGCATGTATGTCGAATCCGTCATGCATGTAACATGTACGGAACACGGAATGTCATGTTGAAGGAATCTATTCAAATTACATATGTCTAGGGTAGAATTCGCTCCAAGAGGGTTTTCCTTTGATCAAAGTGTGATTCTTGAAACTGGTGATAGGAGAAGCAACGAAGTCCAAGGAACTATTTCAAAGTGCATAAGTAACATGTCTGGTGGTTGAAACATCTGTCATGCGCATGTTCACAGCTCAGAAATGCATGTTTGAGGAATCCGTGATGCATGAAACATGTTCGGAATACGGAATGCCATGGTTATGTAAACAATGTAAATTACATGTGTATTGGTGAGAATTCGCTCAAAGAGTGTTTTCCACTGCCAAATGTCCGATTTTAGAACCTGGTGATACAAAAAACTTATGAAGTCAGAGTAAATATTTCAAAGTGTAATATATGCCTTCTTTGGTGGATGAAAGTTCACTAATCCACATGCTCACAACTCAGAAACGCATGTTTCTCGAATCCGTCATGCATGAATCATGTACGGAACCCGGAATGCCATGTTGATGGAATTCATGTAAATTATATATCTATTAGGTTGAATACACTCCAGAAGTATTCTTCTGTGAAAAATGAACGAATTCGAAACTTGTGTTAGGGAAAGCTTGTGAAAATGTGTACACGAGTCTATATGAAATTATTCCTTTTATAGAGGATGAAAAATCAGTAATCCACATGCTCACAACTCAGGAATGCATGTATGTCGAATCCGTCATGCATGTAACATGTACGGAACACGGAATGTCATGTTGAAGGAATCTATTCAAATTACATATGTCTAGGGTAGAATTCGCTCCAAGAGGGTTTTCCTTTGATCAAAGTGTGATTCTTGAAACTGGTGATAGGAGAAGCAACGAAGTCCAAGGAACTATTTCAAAGTGCATAAGTAACTTGTCTGGTGGTTGAAACATCTGTCATGCGCATGTTCACAGCTCAGAAATGCATGTTTGAGGAATCCGTGATGCATGAATCATGTTCGGAATACGGAATGCCATGGTTATGTAAACAATGTAAATTACATGTGTATTGGTGAGAATTCGCTCAAAGAGAGTTTTCTACTGCCAAATGTCCGATTTTAGAACCTGGTGATACAAAAAACTTATGAAGTCAGAGTAAATATTTCAAAGTGTAATATATGCCTTCTTTGGTGGATGAAAGTTCACTAATCCACATGCTCACAACTCAGAAACGCATGTTTCTCGAATCCGTCATGCATGAATCATGTACGGAACCCGGAATGCCATGTTGATGGAATTCATGTAAATTATATATCTATTAGGTTGAATACACTCCAGAAGTATTCTTCTGTGAAAAATGAACGAATTCGAAACTTGTGTTAGGGAAAGCTTGTGAAAATGTGTACACGAGTCTATATGAAATTATTCCTTTTATAGAGGATGAAAAATCAGTAATCCACATGCTCACAACTCAGGAATGCATGTATGTCGAATCCGTCATGCATGTAACATGTACGGAACACGGAATGTCATGTTGAAGGAATCTATTCAAATTACATATGTCTAGGGTAGAATTCGCTCCAAGAGGGTTTTCCTTTGATCAAAGTGTGATTCTTGAAACTGGTGATAGGAGAAGCAACGAAGTCCAAGGAACTATTTCAAAGTGCATAAGTAACTTGTCTGGTGGTTGAAACATCTGTCATGCGCATGTTCACAGCTCAGAAATGCATGTTTGAAGAATCCGTGATGCATGAATCATGTTCGGAATACGGAATGCCATGGTTATGTAAACAATGTAAATTACATGTGTATTGGTGAGAATTCGCTCAAAGAGAGTTTTCTACTGCCAAATGTCCGATTTTAGAACCTGGTGATACAAAAAAATTATGAAGTCAGAGTAAATATTTCAAAGTGTAATATATGCCTTCTTTGGTGGATGAAAGTTCACTAATCCACATGCTCACAACTCAGAAACGCATGTTTCTCGAATCCGTCATGCATGTATCATGTACGGAACCCGGAATGCCATGTTGATGGAATTCATGTAAATTATATATCTATTAGGTTGAATACACTCCAGAAGTATTCTTCTGTGAAAAATGAACGAATTCGAAACTTGTGTTAGGGAAAGCTTGTGAAAATGTGTACACGAGTCTATATGAAATTATTCCTTTTATAGAGGATGAAAAATCAGTAATCCACATGCTCACAACTCAGGAATGCATGTATGTCGAATCCGTCATGCATGTAACATGTACGGAACACGGAATGTCATGTTGAAGGAATCTATTCAAATTACATATGTCTAGGGTAGAATTCGCTCCAAGAGGGTTTTCCTTTGATCAAAGTGTGATTCTTGAAACTGGTGATAGGAGAAGCAACGAAGTCCAAGGAACTATTTCAAAGTGCATAAGTAACTTGTCTGGTGGTTGAAACATCTGTCATGCGCATGTTCACAGCTCAGAAATGCATGTTTGAGGAATCCGTGATGCATGAAACATGTTCGGAATACGGAATGCCATGGTTATGTAAACAATGTAAATTACATGTGTATTGGTGAGAATTCGCTCAAAGAGAGTTTTCTACTGCCAAATGTCCGATTTTAGAACCTGGTGATACAAAAAACTTATGAAGTCAGAGTAAATATTTCAAAGTGTAATATATGCCTTCTTTGGTGGATGAAAGTTCACTAATCCACATGCTCACAACTCAGAAACGCATGTTTCTCGAATCCGTCATGCATGTATCATGTACGGAACCCGGAATGCCATGTTGATGGAATTCATGTAAATTATACATCTATTAGGTTGAATACACTCCAGAAGTATTCTTCTGTGAAAAATGAACGAATTCGAAACTTGTGTTAGGGAAAGCTTGTGAAAATGTGTACACGAGTCTATATGAAATTATTCCTTTTATAGAGGATGAAAAATCAGTAATCCACATGCTCACAACTCAGGAATGCATGTATGTCGAATCCGTCATGCATGTAACATGTACGGAACACGGAATGTCATGTTGAAGGAATCTATTCAAATTACATATGTCTAGGGTAGAATTCGCTCCAAGAGGGTTTTCCTTTGATCAAAGTGTGATTCTTGAAACTGGTGATAGGAGAAGCAACGAAGTCCAAGGAACTATTTCAAAGTGCATAAGTAACTTGTCTGGTGGTTGAAACATCTGTCATGCGCATGTTCACAGCTCAGAAATGCATGTTTGAGGAATCCGTGATGCATGAAACATGTTCGGAATACGGAATGCCATGGTTATGTAAACAATGTAAATTACATGTGTATTGGTGAGAATTCGCTCAAAGAGAGTTTTCTACTGCCAAATGTCCGATTTTAGAACCTGGTGATACAAAAAACTTATGAAGTCAGAGTAAATATTTCAAAGTGTAATATATGCCTTCTTTGGTGGATGAAAGTTCACTAATCCACATGCTCACAACTCAGAAACGCATGTTTCTCGAATCCGTCATGCATGTATCATGTACGGAACCCGGAATGCCATGTTGATGGAATTCATGTAAATTATATATCTATTAGGTTGAATAAACTCCAGAAGTATTCTTCTGTGAAAAATGAACGAATTCGAAACTTGTGTTAGGGAAAGCTTGTGAAAATGTGTACACGAGTCTATATGAAATTATTCCTTTTATAGAGGATGAAAAATCAGTAATCCACTTGCTCACAACTCAGGAAGGCATGTATGTCGAATCCGTCATGCATGTAACATGTACGGAACACGGAATATCATGTTGAAGGGATCAATTCAAATTACATATCTCTAGGGTAGAATTCGCTCCAAGAGGGTTTTTCTGTGATCAAAGTGTGATTCTTGAAACTGGTGATAGGAGAAGCAACGAAGTCCAAGGAACTATTTCAAAGTGCATAAGTAACTTGTTTGGTGGTTGAAACATCTGTCATGTGCATGTTCACAGCTCAGAAATGCATGTTTGAGGAATCCGTGATGCATGAAACATGTTCGGAATACGGAATGCCATGGTTATGTAAACAATGTAAATTACATGTGTATTGGTGAGAATTCGCTCAAAGAGTGTTTTCCACTGCCAAATGTCCGATTTTAGAACCTGGTGATACAAAAAACTTATGAAGTCAGAGTAAATATTTCAAAGTGTAATATATGCCTTCTTTGGTGGATGAAAGTTCACTAATCCACATGCTCACAACTCAGAAACGCATGTTTCTCGAATCCGTCATGCATGCATCATGTACGGAACCCGGAATGCCATGTTGATGGAATTCATGTAAATTATATATCTATTAGGTTGAATACACTCCAGAAGTATTGTTCTCTGAAAAATGAACGAATTCGAAACTTGTGTTAGGGAAAGCTTGTGAAAATGTGTACACGAGTCTATATGAAATTATTCCTTTTATAGAGGATGAAAAATCAGTAATCCACATGCTCACAACTCAGGAATGCATGTATGTCGAATCCGTCATGCATGTAACATGTACGGAACACGGAATATCATGTTGAAGGAATCTATTCAAATTACATATCTCTAGGGTAGAATTCGCTCCAAGAGGGTTTTCCTGGGATCAAAGTGTGATTCTTGAAACTGGTGATAGGAGAAGCAACGAAGTCCAAGGAACTATTTCAAAGTGCATAAGTAACTTGTTTGGTGGTTGAAAAATCTGTCATGCGCATGTTCACAGCTCAGAAATGCATGTTTGAGGAATCCGTGATGCATGAAACATGTTCGGAATACGGAATGCCATGGTTATGTAAACAATGTAAATTACATGTGTATCGGTGAGAATTCGCTCAAAGAGTGTTTTCCACTGCCAAATGTCCGATTTTAGAACCTGGTGATACAAAAAACTTATGAAGTCAGAGTAAATATTTCAAAGTGTAATATATGCCTTCTTTGGTGGATGAAAGTTCACTAATCCACATGCTCACAACTCAGAAACGCATGTTTCTCGAATCCGTCATGCATGTATCATGTACGGAACCCGGAATGCCATGTTGATGGAATTCATGTAAATTATATATCTATTAGGTTGAATACACTCCAGAAGTATTGTTCTGTGAAAAATGAACGAATTCGAAACTTGTGTTAGGGAAAGCTTGTGAAAATGTGTACACGAGTCTATATGAAATTATTCCTTTTATAGAGGATGAAAAATCAGTAATCCACATGCTCACAACTCAGGAATGCATGTATGTCGAATCCGTCATGCATGTAACATGTACGGAACACGGAATATCATGTTGAAGGAATCTATTCAAATTACATATCTCTAGGGTAGAATTCGCTCCAAGAGGGTTTTCCTGGGATCAAAGTGTGATTCTTGAAACTGGTGATAGGAGAAGCAACGAAGTCCAAGGAACTATTTCAAAGTGCATAAGTAACTTGTTTGGTGGTTGAAACATCTGTCATGCGCATGTTCACAGCTCAGAAATGCATGTTTGAGGAATCCGTGATGCATGAAACATGTTCGGAATACAGAATGCCATGGTTATGTAAACAATGTAAATTACATGTGTATTGCTGAGAATTCGCTCAAAGAGAGTTTTCTACTGCCAAATGTCCGATTTTAGAACCTGGTGATACAAAAAACTTATGAAGTCAGAGTAAATATTTCAAAGTGTAATATATGCCTTCTTTGGTGGATGAAAGTTCACTAATCCACATGCTCACAACTCAGAAACGCATGTTTCTCGAATCCGTCATGCATGTATCATGTACGGAACCCGGAATGCCATGTTGATGGAATTCATGTAAATTATATATCTATTAGGTTGAATACACTCCAGAAGTATTCTTCTGTGAAAAATGAACGAATTCGAAACTTGTGTTAGGGAAAGCTTGTGAAAATGTGTACACGAGTCTATATGAAATTATTCCTTTTATAGAGGATGAAAAATCAGTAATCCACATGCTCACAACTCAGGAATGCATGTATGTCGAATCCGTCATGCATGTAACATGTACGGAATACGGAATATCATGTTGAAGGAATCTATTCAAATTACATATCTCTAGGGTAGAATTCGCTCCAAGAGGGTTTTCCTGGGATCAAAGTGTGATTCTTGAAACTGGTGATAGGAGAAGCAACGAAGTCCAAGGAACTATTTCAAAGTGCATAAGTAACTTGTCTGGTGGTTGAAACATCTGTCATGCGCATGTTCACAGCTCAGAAATGCATGTTTGAGGAATCCGTGATGCATGAAACATGTTCGGAATACGGAATGCCATGGTTATGTAAACAATGTAAATTACATGTGTATTGGTGAGAATTCGCTCAAAGAGTGTTTTCCACTGCCAAATGTCCGATTTTAGAACCTGGTGATACAAAAAACTTATGAAGTCAGAGTAAATATTTCAAAGTGTAATATATGCCTTCTTTGGTGGATGAAAGTTCACTAATCCACATGCTCACAACTCAGAAACGCATGTTTCTCGAATCCGTCATGCATGTATCATGTACGGAACCCGGAATGCCATGTTGATGGAATTCATGTAAATTATACATCTATTAGGTTGAATACACTCCAGAAGTATTCTTCTGTGAAAAATGAACGAATTCGAAACTTGTGTTAGGGAAAGCTTGTGAAAATGTGTACACGAGTCTATATGAAATTATTCCTTTTATAGAGGATGAAAAATCAGTAATCCACATGCTCACAACTCAGGAATGCATGTATGTCGAATCCGTCATGCATGTAACATGTACGGAACACGGAATGTCATGTTGAAGGAATCTATTCAAATTACATATCTCTAGGGTAGAATTCACTCCAAGAGGGTTTTCCTGGGATCAAAGTGTGATTCTTGAAACTGGTGATAGGAGAAGCAACGAAGTCCAAGGAACTATTTCAAAGTGCATAAGTAACTTGTTTGGTGGTTGAAACATCTGTCATGCGCATGTTCACAGCTCAGAAATGCATGTTTGAGGAATCCGTGATGCATGAAACATGTTCGGAATACGGAATGCCATGGTTATGTAAACAATGTAAATTACATGTGTATTGCTGAGAATTCGCTCAAAGAGAGTTTTCTACTGCCAAATGTCCGATTTTAGAACCTGGTGATACAAAAAACTTATGAAGTCAGAGTAAATATTTCAAAGTGTAATATATGCCTTCTTTGGTGGATGAAAGTTCACTAATCCACATGCTCACAACTCAGAAACGCATGTTTCTCGAATCCGTCATGCATGTATCATGTACGGAACCCGGAATGCCATGTTGATGGAATTCATGTAAATTATATATCTATTAGGTTGAATACACTCCAGAAGTATTCTTCTGTGAAAAATGAACGAATTCGAAACTTGTGTAAGGGAAAGCTTGTGAAAATGTGTACACGAGTCTATATGAAATTATTCCTTTTATAGAGGAGGAAAAATCAGTAATCCACATGGTCACAACTCAGGAATGCATGTATGTCGAATCCGTCATGCATGTAACATGTACGGAACACGGAATATCATGTTGAAGGAATCTATTCAAATTACATATCTCTAGGGTAGAATTCGCTCCAAGAGGGTTTTCCTGTGATCAAAGTGTGATTCTTGAAACTGGTGATAGGAGAAGCAACGAAGTCCAAGGAACTATTTCAAAGTGCATAAGTAACTTGTTTGGTGGTTGAAACATCTGTCATGTGCATGTTCACAGCTCAGAAATGCATGTTTGAGGAATCCGTGATGCATGAAACATGTTCGGAATACAGAATGCCATGGTTATGTAAACAATGTAAATTACATGTGTATTGGTGAGAATTCGCTCAAAGAGAGTTTTCTACTGCCAAATGTCCGATTTTTTAACCTGGTGATACAAAAAACTTATGAAGTCAGAGTAAATATTTCAAAGTGTAATATATGCCTTCTTTGGTGGATGAAAGTTCACTAATCCACATGCTCACAACTCAGAAACGCATGTTTCTCGAATCCGTCATGCATGTATCATGTACGGAACCCGGAATGCCATGTTGATGGAATTCATGTAAATTATACATCTATTAGGTTGAATACACTCCAGAAGTATTCTTCTGTGAAAAATGAACGAATTCGAAACTTGTGTTAGGGAAAGCTTGTGAAAATGTGTACACGAGTCTATATGAAATTATTCCTTTTATAGAGGATGAAAAATCAGTAATCCACATGCTCACAACTCAGGAATGCATGTATGTCGAATCCGTCATGCATGTAACATGTACGGAACACGGAATGTCATGTTGAAGGAATCTATTCAAATTACATATCTCTAGGGTAGAATTCACTCCAAGAGGGTTTTCCTGGGATCAAAGTGTGATTCTTGAAACTGGTGATAGGAGAAGCAACGAAGTCCAAGGAACTATTTCAAAGTGCATAAGTAACTTGTTTGGTGGTTGAAACATCTGTCATGCGCATGTTCACAGCTCAGAAATGCATGTTTGAGGAATCCGTGATGCATGAAACATGTTCGGAATACGGAATGCCATGGTTATGTAAACAATGTAAATTACATGTGTATTGCTGAGAATTCGCTCAAAGAGAGTTTTCTACTGCCAAATGTCCGATTTTAGAACCTGGTGATACAAAAAACTTATGAAGTCAGAGTAAATATTTCAAAGTGTAATATATGCCTTCTTTGGTGGATGAAAGTTCACTAATCCACATGCTCACAACTCAGAAACGCATGTTTCTCGAATCCGTCATGCATGTATCATGTACGGAACCCGGAATGCCATGTTGATGGAATTCATGTAAATTATATATCTATTAGGTTGAATACACTCCAGAAGTATTCTTCTGTGAAAAATGAACGAATTCGAAACTTGTGTTAGGGAAAGCTTGTGAAAATGTGTACACGAGTCTATATGAAATTATTCCTTTTATAGAGGAGGAAAAATCAGTAATCCACATGGTCACAACTCAGGAATGCATGTATGTCGAATCCGTCATGCATGTAACATGTACGGAACACGGAATATCATGTTGAAGGAATCTATTCAAATTACATATCTCTAGGGTAGAATTCGCTCCAAGAGGGTTTTCCTGTGATCAAAGTGTGATTCTTGAAACTGGTGATAGGAGAAGCAACGAAGTCCAAGGAACTATTTCAAAGTGCATAAGTAACTTGTTTGGTGGTTGAAACATCTGTCATGTGCATGTTCACAGCTCAGAAATGCATGTTTGAGGAATCCGTGATGCATGAAACATGTTCGGAATACAGAATGCCATGGTTATGTAAACAATGTAAATTACATGTATATTGGTGAGAATTCGCTCACAGAGTGTTTTCCACTGCCAAATGTCCGATTTTAGAACCTGGTGATACAAAAAACTTATGAAGTCAGAGTAAATATTTCAAAGTGTAATATATGCCTTCTTTGGTGGATGAAAGTTCACTAATCCACATGCTCACAACTCAGAAACGCATGTTTCTCGAATCCGTCATGCATGTATCATGTACGGAACCCGGAATGCCATGTTGATGGAATTCATGTAAATTATATATCTATTAGGTTGAATACACTCCAGAAGTATTCTTCTGTGAAAAATGAACGAATTCGAAACTTGTGTTAGGGAAAGCTTGTGAAAATGTGTACACGAGTCTATATGAAATTATTCCTTTTATAGAGGATGAAAAATCAGTAATCCACATGCTCACAACTCAGGAATGCATGTATGTCGAATCCGTCATGCATGTAACATGTACGGAACACGGAATATCATGTTGAAGTAATCTATTCAAATTACATATCTCTAGGGTAGAATTCGCTCCAAGAGGGTTTTCCTGTGATCAAAGTGTGATTCTTGAAACTGGTGATAGGAGAAGCAACGAAGTCCAAGGAACTATTTCAAAGTGCATAAGTACCTTGTTTGGTGGTTGAAACATCTGTCATGTGCATGTTCACAGCTCAGAAATGCATGTTTGAGGAATCCGTGATGCATGAAACATGTTCGGAATACAGAATGCCATGGTTATGTAAACAATGTAAATTACATGTGTATTGGTGAGAATTCGCTCAAAGAGAGTTTTCTACTGCCAAATGTCCGATTTTTGAACCTGGTGATACAAAAAACTTATGAAGTCAGAGTAAATATTTCAAAGTGTAATATATGCCTTCTTTGGTGGATGAAAGTTCACTAATCCACATGCTCACAACTCAGAAACGCATGTTTCTCGAATCCGTCATGCATGTATCATGTACGGAACCCGGAATGCCATGTTGATGGAATTCATGTAAATTATATATCTATTAGGTTGAATACACTCCAGAAGTATTCTTCTGTGAAAAATGAACGAATTCGAAACTTGTGTTAGGGAAAGCTTGTGAAAATGTGTACACGAGTCTATATGAAATTATTCCTTTTATAGAGGATGAAAAATCAGTAATCCACATGCTCACAACTCAGGAATGCATGTATGTCGAATCCGTCATGCATGTAACATGTACGGAACACGGAATATCATGTTGAAGGAATCTATTCAAATTACATATCTCTAGGGTAGAATTCACTCCAAGAGGGTTTTCCTGGGATCAAAGTGTGATTCTTGAAACTGGTGATACGAGAAGCAACGAAGTCCAAGGAACTATTTCAAAGTGCATAAGTAACTTGTTTGGTGGTTGAAACATCTGTCATGCGCATGTTCACAGCTCAGAAATGCATGTTTGAGGAATCCGTGATGCATGAAACATGTTCGGAATACGGAATGCCATGGTTATGTAAACAATGTAAATTACATGTGTATCGGTGAGAATTCGCTCAAAGAGAGTTTTCTACTGCCAAATGTCCGATTTTAGAACCTGGTGATACAAAAAACTTATGAAGTCAGAGTAAATATTTCAAAGTGTAATATATGCCTTCTTTGGTGGATGAAAGTTCACTAATCCACATGCTCACAACTCAGAAACGCATGTTTCTCGAATCCGTCATGCATGTATCATGTACGGAACCCGGAATGCCATGTTGATGGAATTCATGTAAATTATATATCTATTAGGTTGAATACACTCCAGAAGTATTGTTCTGTGAAAAATGAACGAATTCGAAACTTGTGTTAGGGAAAGCTTGTGAAAATGTGTACACGAGTCTATATGAAATTATTCCTTTTATAGAGGATGAAAAATCAGTAATCCACATGCTCACAACTCAGGAATGCATGTATGTCGAATCCGTCATGCATGTAACATGTACGGAACACGGAATATCATGTTGAAGGAATCTATTCAAATTACATATCTCTAGGGTAGAATTCGCTCCAAGAGGGTTTTCCTGGGATCAAAGTGTGATTCTTGAAACTGGTGATAGGAGAAGCAACGAAGTCCAAGGAACTATTTCAAAGTGCATAAGTAACTTGTTTGGTGGTTGAAACATCTGTCATGTGCATGTTCACAGCTCAGAAATGCATGTTTGAGGAATCCGTGATGCATGAAACATGTTCGGAATACGGAATGCCATGGTTATGTAAACAATGTAAATTACATGTGTATTGGTGAGAATTCGCTCAAAGAGAGTTTTCTACTGCCAAATGTCCGATTTTAGAACCTGGTGATACAAAAAACTTATGAAGTCAGAGTAAATATTTCAAAGTGTAATATATGCCTTCTTTGGTGGATGAAAGTTCACTAATCCACATGCTCACAACTCAGAAACGCATGTTTCTCGAATCCGTCATGCATGTATCATGTACGGAACCCGGAATGCCATGTTGATGGAATTCATGTAAATTATATATCTATTAGGTTGAATACACTCCAGAAGTATTCTTCTGTGAAAAATGAACGAATTCGAAACTTGTGTTAGGGAAAGCTTGTGAAAATGTGTACACGAGTCTATATGAAATTATTCCTTTTATAGAGGATGAAAATTCGTAATCCACATGCTCACAACTCAGGAATGCATGTATGTCGAATCCGTCATGCATGTTACATGTACGGAATACGGAATATCATGTTGAAGGAATCTATTCAAATTACATATCTCTAGGGTAGAATTCGCTCCAAGAGGGTTTTCCTGGGATCAAAGTGTGATTCTTGAAACTGGTGATAGGAGAAGCAACGAAGTCCAAGGAACTATTTCAAAGTGCATAAGTAACTTGTTTGGTGGTTGAAACATCTGTCATGCGCATGTTCACAGCTCAGAAATGCATGTTTGAGGAATCCGTGATGCATGAAACATGTTCGGAATACGGAATGCCATGGTTATGTAAACAATGTAAATTACATGTGTATTGGTGAGAATTTGCTCAAAGAGAGTTTTCTACTGCCAAATGTCCGATTTTAGAACCTGGTGATACAAAAAACTTATGAAGTCAGAGTAAATATTTCAAAGTGTAATATATGCCTTCTTTGGTGGATGAAAGTTCACTAATCCACATGCTCACAACTCAGAAACGCATGTTTCTCGAATCCGTCATGCATGTATCATGTACGGAACCCGGAATGCCATGTTGATGGAATTCATGTAAATTATATATCTATTAGGTTGAATACACTCCAGAAGTATTCTTCTGTGAAAAATGAACGAATTCGAAACTTGTGTTAGGGAAAGCTTGTGAAAATGTGTACACGAGTCTATATGAAATTATTCCTTTTATAGAGGATGAAAATCAGTAATCCACATGCTCACAACTCAGGAATGCATGTATGTCGAATCCGTCATGCATGTTACATGTACGGAATACGGAATATCATGTTGAAGGAATCTATTCAAATTACATATCTCTAGGGTAGAATTCGCTCCAAGAGGGTTTTCCTGGGATCAAAGTGTGATTCTTGAAACTGGTGATAGGAGAAGCAACGAAGTCCAAGGAACTATTTCAAAGTGCATAAGTAACTTGTTTGGTGGTTGAAACATCTGTCATGCGCATGTTCACAGCTCAGAAATGCATGTTTGAGGAATCCGTGATGCATGAAACATGTTCGGAATACGGAATGCCATGGTTATGTAAACAATGTAAATTACATGTGTATTGGTGAGAATTCGCTCAAAGAGAGTTTTCTACTGCCAAATGTCCGATTTTAGAACCTGGTGATACAAAAAACTTATGAAGTCAGAGTAAATATTTCAAAGTGTAATATATGCCTTCTTTGGTGGATGAAAGTTCACTAATCCACATGCTCACAACTCAGAAACGCATGTTTCTCGAATCCGTCATGCATGTATCATGTACGGAACCCGGAATGCCATGTTGATGGAATTCATGTAAATTATACATCTATTAGGTGGAATACACTCCAGAAGTATTCTTCTGTGAAAAATGAACGAATTCGAAACTTGTGTTAGGGAAAGCTTGTGAAAATGTGTACACGAGTCTATATGAAATTATTCCTTTTATAGAGGATGAAAAATCAGTAATCCACATGCTCACAACTCAGGAATGCATGTATGTCGAATCCGTCATGCATGTAACATGTACGGAACACGGAATGTCATGTTGAAGGAATCTATTCAAATTACATATCTCTAGGGTAGAATTCACTCCAAGAGGGTTTTCCTGGGATCAAAGTGTGATTCTTGAAACTGGTGATAGGAGAAGCAACGAAGTCCAAGGAACTATTTCAAAGTGCATAAGTAACTTGTTTGGTGGTTGAAACATCTGTCATGCGCATGTTCACAGCTCAGAAATGCATGTTTGAGGAATCCGTGATGCATGAAACATGTTCGGAATACGGAATGCCATGGTTATGTAAACAATGTAAATTACATGTGTATTGGTGAGAATTCGCTCAAAGAGAGTTTTCTACTGCCAAATGTCCGATTTTTGAACCTGGTGATACAAAAAACTTATGAAGTCAGAGTAAATATTTCAAAGTGTAATATATGCCTTCTTTGGTGGATGAAAGTTCACTAATCCACATGCTCACAACTCAGAAACGCATGTTTCTCGAATCCGTCATGCATGTATCATGTACGGAACCCGGAATGCCATGTTGATGGAATTCATGTAAATTATATATCTATTAGGTTGAATACACTCCAGAAGTATTCTTCTGTGAAAAATGAATGAATTCGAAACTTGTGTTAGGGAAAGATTGTGAAAATGTGTACACGAGTCTATATGAAATTATTCCTTTTATAGAGGAGGAAAAATCAGTAATCCACATGCTCACAACTCAGGAATGCATGTATGTCGAATCCGTCATGCATGTAACATGTACGGAACACGGAATATCATGTTGAAGGAATCTATTCAAATTACATATCTCTAGGGTAGAATTCGCTCCAAGAGGGTTTTCCTGTGATCAAAGTGTGATTCTTGAAACTGGTGATAGGAGAAGCAACGAAGTCCAAGGAACTATTTCAAAGTGCATAAGTAACTTGTTTGGTGGTTGAAACATCTGTCATGTGCATGTTCACAGCTCAGAAATGCATGTTTGAGGAATCCGTGATGCATGAAACATGTTCGGAATACAGAATGCCATGGTTATGTAAACAATGTAAATTACATGTGTATTGCTGAGAATTCGCTCAAAGAGAGTTTTCTACTGCCAAATGTCCGATTTTAGAACCTGGTGATACAAAAAACTTATGAAGTCAGAGTAAATATTTCAAAGTGTAATATATGCCTTCTTTGGTGGATGAAAGTTCACTAATCCACATGCTCACAACTCAGAAACGCATGTTTCTCGAATCCGTCATGCATGTATCATGTACGGAACCCGGAATGCCATGTTGATGGAATTCATGTAAATTATATATCTATTAGGTTGAATACACTCCAGAAGTATTCTTCTGTGAAAAATGAACGAATTCGAAACTTGTGTTAGGGAAAGCTTGTGAAAATGTGTACACGAGTCTATATGAAATTATTCCTTTTATAGAGGATGAAAAATCAGTAATCCACATGCTCACAACTCAGGAATGCATGTATGTCGAATCCGTCATGCATGTAACATGTACGGAACACGGAATGTCATGTTGAAGGAATCTATTCAAATTACATATCTCTAGGGTAGAATTCACTCCAAGAGGGTTTTCCTGGGATCAAAGTGTGATTCTTGAAACTGGTGATAGGAGAAGCAACGAAGTCCAAGGAACTATTTCAAAGTGCATAAGTAACTTGTTTGGTGGTTGAAACATCTGTCATGCGCATGTACACAGCTCAGAAATGCATGTTTGAGGAATCCGTGATGCATGAAACATGTTCGGAATACGGAATGCCATGGTTATGTAAACAATGTAAATTACATGTGTATCGGTGAGAATTCGCTCAAAGAGAGTTTTCTACTGCCAAATGTCCGATTTTAGAACCTGGTGATACAAAAAACTTATGAAGTCAGAGTAAATATTTCAAAGTGTAATATATGCCTTCTTTGGTGGATGAAAGTTCACTAATCCACATGCTCACAACTCAGAAACGCATGTTTCTCGAATCCGTCATGCATGTATCATGTACGGAACCCGGAATGCCATGTTGATGGAATTCATGTAAATTATATATCTATTAGGTTGAATACACTCCAGAAGTATTGTTCTGTGAAAAATGAACGAATTCGAAACTTGTGTTAGGGAAAGCTTGTGAAAATGTGTACACGAGTCTATATGAAATTATTCCTTTTATAGAGGATGAAAAATCAGTAATCCACATGCTCACAACTCAGGAATGCATGTATGTCGAATCCGTCATGCATGTAACATGTACGGAACACGGAATATCATGTTGAAGGGATCTATTCAAATTACATATCTCTAGGGTAGAATTCGCTCCAAGAGGGTTTTCCTGTGATCAAAGTGTGATTCTTGAAACTGGTGATAGGAGAAGCAACGAAGTCCAAGGAACTATTTCAAAGTGCATAAGTAACTTGTTTGGTGGTTGAAACATCTGTCATGCGCATGTTCACAGCTCAGAAATTCATGTTTGAGGAATCCGTGATGCATGAAACATGTTCGGAATACGGAATGCCATGGTTATGTAAACAATGTAAATTACATGTGTATTGGTGAGACTTCGCTCAAAGAGTGTTTTCCACTGCCAAATGTCCAATTTTAGAACCTGGTGATACAAAAAACATATGAAGTCAGAGTAAATATTTCAAAGTGTAATATATGCCTTCTTTGGTGGATGAAAGTTCACTAATCCACATGCTCACAACTCAGAAACGCATGTTTCTCGAATCCGTCATGCATGTATTATGTACGGAACCCGGAATGCCATGTTGATGGAATTCATGTAAATTATATATCTATTAGGTTGAATACACTCCAGAAGTATTCTTCTGTGAAAAATGAACGAATTCGAAACTTGTGTTAGGGAAAGCTTGTGAAAATGTGTACACGAGTCTATATGAAATTATTCCTTTTATACAGGTTGAAAAATCAGTAATCCACATGCTCACAACTCAGGAATGCATGTATGTCGAATGCGTCATGCATGTAACATGTACGGAACACGGAATATCATGTTGAAGGGATCTATTCAAATTACATATCTCTAGGGTAGAATTCGCTCCAAGAGGGTTTTCCTGGGATCAAAGTGTGATTCTAGAAACTGGTGATAGGAGAAGCAACGAAGTCCAAGGAACTATTTCAAAGTGCATAAGTAACTTGTTTGGTGGTTGAAACATCTGTCATGCGCATGTTCACAGCTCAGAAATGCATGTTTGAGGAATCCGTGATGCATGAAACATGTTGGGAATACGGAATGCCATGGTTATGTAAACAATGTAAATTACATGTGTATTGGTGAGAATTCGCTCAAAGAGTGTTTTCCACTGCCAAATGTCCGATTTTAGAACCTGGTGATACAAAAAACTTATGAAGTCAGAGTAAATATTTCAAAGTGTAATATATGCCTTCTTTGGTGGATGAAAGTTCACTAATCCACATGCTCACAACTCAGAAACGCATGTTTCTCGAATCCGTCATGCATGTATCATGTACGGAACCCGGAATGCCATGTTGATGGAATTCATGTAAATTATATATCTATTAGGTTGAATACACTCCAGAAGTATTCTTCTGTGAAAAATGAATGAATTCGAAACTTGTGTTAGGGAAAGATTGTGAAAATGTGTACACGAGTCTATATGAAATTATTCCTTTTATAGAGGAGGAAAAATCAGTAATCCACATGCTCACAACTCAGGAATGCATGTATGTCGAATCCGTCATGCATGTAACATGTACGGAACACGGAATATCATGTTGAAGGAATCTATTCAAATTACATATCTCTAGGGTAGAATTCGCTCCAAGAGGGTTTTCCTGTGATCAAAGTGTGATTCTTGAAACTGGTGATAGGAGAAGCAACGAAGTCCAAGGAACTATTTCAAAGTGCATAAGTAACTTGTTTGGTGGTTGAAACATCTGTCATGTGCATGTTCACAGCTCAGAAATGCATGTTTGAGGAATCCGTGATGCATGAAACATGTTCGGAATACAGAATGCCATGGTTATGTAAACAATGTAAATTACATGTGTATTGCTGAGAATTCGCTCAAAGAGAGTTTTCTACTGCCAAATGTCCGATTTTAGAACCTGGTGATACAAAAAACTTATGAAGTCAGAGTAAATATTTCAAAGTGTAATATATGCCTTCTTTGGTGGATGAAAGTTCACTAATCCACATGCTCACAACTCAGAAACGCATGTTTCTCGAATCCGTCATGCATGTATCATGTACGGAACCCGGAATGCCATGTTGATGGAATTCATGTAAATTATATATCTATTAGGTTGAATAAACTCCAGAAGTATTCTTCTGTGAAAAATGAACGAATTCGAAACTTGTGTTAGGGAAAGCTTGTGAAAATGTGTACACGAGTCTATATGAAATTATTCCTTTTATAGAGGATGAAAAATCAGTAATCCACATGCTCACAACTCAGGAATGCATGTATGTCGAATCCGTCATGCATGTAACATGTACGGAACACGGAATATCATGTTGAAGGAATCTATTCAAATTACATATCTCTAGGGTAGAATTCACTCCAAGAGGGTTTTCCTGGGATCAAAGTGTGATTCTTGAAACTGGTGATAGGAGAAGCAACGAAGTCCAAGGAACTATTTCAAAGTGCATAAGTAACTTGTTTGGTGGTTGAAACATCTGTCATGCGCATGTACACAGCTCAGAAATGCATGTTTGAGGAATCCGTGATGCATGAAACATGTTCGGAATACGGAATGCCATGGTTATGTAAACAATGTAAATTACATGTGTATCGGTGAGAATTCGCTCAAAGAGAGTTTTCTACTGCCAAATGTCCGATTTTAGAACCTGGTGATACAAAAAAACTTATGAAGTCAGAGTAAATATTTCAAAGTGTAATATATGCCTTCTTTGGTGGATGAAAGTTCACTAATCCACATGCTCACAACTCAGAAACGCATGTTTCTCGAATCCGTCATGCATGTATCATGTACGGAACCCGGAATGCCATGTTGATGGAATTCATGTAAATTATATATCTATTAGGTTGAATACACTCCAGAAGTATTGTTCTGTGAAAAATGAACGAATTCGAAACTTGTGTTAGGGAAAGCTTGTGAAAATGTGTACACGAGTCTATATGAAATTATTCCTTTTATAGAGGATGAAAAATCAGTAATCCACATGCTCACAACTCAGGAATGCATGTATGTCGAATCCGTCATGCATGTAACATGTACGGAACACGGAATATCATGTTGAAGGGATCTATTCAAATTACATATCTCTAGGGTAGAATTCGCTCCAAGAGGGTTTTCCTGTGATCAAAGTGTGATTCTTGAAACTGGTGATAGGAGAAGCAACGAAGTCCAAGGAACTATTTCAAAGTGCATAAGTAACTTGTTTGGTGGTTGAAACATCTGTCATGCGCATGTTCACAGCTCAGAAATTCATGTTTGAGGAATCCGTGATGCATGAAACATGTTCGGAATACGGAATGCCATGGTTATGTAAACAATGTAAATTACATGTGTATTGGTGAGACTTCGCTCAAAGAGTGTTTTCCACTGCCAAATGTCCAATTTTAGAACCTGGTGATACAAAAAACATATGAAGTCAGAGTAAATATTTCAAAGTGTAATATATGCCTTCTTTGGTGGATGAAAGTTCACTAATCCACATGCTCACAACTCAGAAACGCATGTTTCTCGAATCCGTCATGCATGTATTATGTACGGAACCCGGAATGCCATGTTGATGGAATTCATGTAAATTATATATCTATTAGGTTGAATACACTCCAGAAGTATTCTTCTGTGAAAAATGAACGAATTCGAAACTTGTGTTAGGGAAAGCTTGTGAAAATGTGTACACGAGTCTATATGAAATTATTCCTTTTATACAGGTTGAAAAATCAGTAATCCACATGCTCACAACTCAGGAATGCATGTATGTCGAATGCGTCATGCATGTAACATGTACGGAACATGGAATATCATGTTGAAGGAATCTATTCAAATTACATATCTCTAGGGTAGAATTCGCTCCAAGAGGGTTTTCCTGGGATCAAATTGTGATTCTTGAAACTGGTGATAGGAGAAGCAATGAAGTCCAAGGAACTATTTCAAAGTGCATAAGTAACTTGTTTGGTGGTTGAAACATCTGTCATGCGCATGTTCACAGCTCAGAAATGCATGTTTGAGGAATCCGTGATGCATGAAACATGTTCGGAATACGGAATGCCATGGTTATGTAAACAATGTAAATTACATGTGTATTGGTGAGAATTCGCTCAAAGAGAGTTTTCTACTGCCAAATGTCCGATTTTAGAACCTGGTGATAAAAAAACTTATGAAGTCAGAGTAAATATTTCAAAGTGTAATATATGCCTTCTTTGGTGGATGAAAGTTCACTAATCCACATGCTCACAACTCAGAAACGCATGTTTCTCGAATCCGTCATGCATGAATCATGTACGGAACCCGGAATGCCATGTTGATGGAATTCATGTAAATTATATATCTATTAGGTTGAATACACTCCAGAAGTATTCTTCTGTGAAAAATGAACGAATTCGAAACTTGTGTTAGGGAAAGCTTGTGAAAATGTGTACACGAGTCTATATGAAATTATTCCTTTTATAGAGGATGAAAAATCAGTAATCCACATGCTCACAACTCAGGAATGCATGTATGTCGAATCCGTCATGCATGTAACATGTACGGAACACGGAATATCATGTTGAAGGAATCTATTCAAATTACATATCTCTAGGGTAGAATTCACTCCAAGAGGGTTTTCCTGGGATCAAAGTGTGATTCTTGAAACTGGTGATAGGAGAAGCAACGAAGTCCAAGGAACTATTTCAAAGTGCATAAGTAACTTGTTTGGTGGTTGAAACATCTGTCATGCGCATGTTCACAGCTCAGAAATGCATGTTTGAGGAATCCGTGATGCATGAAACATGTTCGGAATACGGAATGCCATGGTTATGTAAACAATGTAAATTACATGTGTATTGGTGAGAATTCGCTCAAAGAGTGTTTTCCACTGCCAAATGTCCGATTTTAGAACCTGGTGATACAAAAAACTTATGAAGTCAGAGTAAATATTTCAAAGTGTAATATATGCCTTCTTTGGTGGATGAAAGTTCACTAATCCACATGCTCACAACTCAGAAACGCATGTTTCTCGAATCCGTCATGCATGTATCATGTACGGAACCCGGAATGCCATGTTGATGGAATTCATGTAAATTATATATCTATTAGGTTGAATACACTCCAGAAGTATTCTTCTGTGAAAAATGAACGAATTCGAAACTTGTGTTAGGGAAAGCTTGTGAAAATGTGTACACGAGTCTATATGAAATTATTCCTTTTATAGAGGATGAAAAATCAGTAATCCACATGCTCACAACTCAGGAATGCATGTATGTCGAATCCGTCATGCATGTAACATGTACGGAACACGGAATATCATGTTGAAGGAATCTATTCAAATTACATATCTCTAGGGTAGAATTCACTCCAAGAGGGTTTTCCTGGGATCAAAGTGTGATTCTTGAAACTGGTGATAGGAGAAGCAACGAAGTCCAAGGAACTATTTCAAAGTGCATAAGTAACTTGTTTGGTGGTTGAAACATCTGTCATGCGCATGTTCACAGCTCAGAAATGCATGTTTGAGGAATCCGTGATGCATGAAACATGTTCGGAATACGGAATGCCATGGTTATGTAAACAATGTAAATTACATGTGTATTGGTGAGAATTCGCTCAAAGAGTGTTTTCCACTGCCAAATGTCCGATTTTAGAACCTGGTGATACAAAAAACTTATGAAGTCAGAGTAAATATTTCAAAGTGTAATATATGCCTTCTTTGGTGGATGAAAGTTCACTAATCCACATGCTCACAACTCAGAAACGCATGTTTCTCGAATCCGTCATGCATGTATTATGTACGGAACCCGGAATGCCATGCTGATGGAATTCATGTAAATTATATATCTATTAGGTGGAATACACTCCAGAAGTATTCTTCTGTGAAAAATGAACGAATTCGAAACATGTGTTAGGGAAAGCTTGTGAAAATGTGTACACGAGTCTATATGAAATTATTCCTTTTATAGAGGATGAAAAATCAGTAATCCACTTGCTCACAACTCAGGAATGCATGTATGTCGAATCCGTCTTGCATGTATCATGTACGGAACACGGAATATCATGTTGAAGGGATCTATTCAAATTACATATCTCTAGGGTAGAATTCACTCCAAGAGGGTTTTCCTGGGATCAAAGTGTGATTCTTGAAACTGGTGATAGGAGAAGCAACGAAGTCCAAGGAACTATTTCAAAGTGCATAAGTAACTTGTTTGGTGGTTGAAACATCTGTCATGCGCATGTTCACAGATCAGAAATGCATGTTTGAGGAATCCGTGATGCATGAAACATGTTCGGAATACGGAATGCCATGGTTATGTAAACAATGTAAATTACATGTGTATTGGTGAGAATTCGCTCAGAGTGTTTTCCACTGCCAAATGTCGGATTTTAGAACCTGGTGATACAAAAAACTTATGAAGTCAGAGTAAATATTTCAAAGTGTAATATATGCCTTTTTGGTGAATGAAAGTTCACTAATCCACATGCTCACAACTCAGAAACGCATGTTTCTCGAATCCGTGATGCTTGTATCATGTACGGAACCCGGAATGCCATGTTGATGGAATTCATGTAAATTATATATCTATTAGATTGAATACACTCCAGAAGTATTCTTCTGTGAAAAATGAACGAATTCGAAACTTGTGTTAGGGAAAGCTTGTGAAAATGTGTACACGAGTCTATATGAAATTATTCCTTTTATAGAGGATGAAAAATCAGTAATCCACATACTCACAACTCAGGAATGCATGTATGTCGAATCCGTCATGCATGTAACATGTACGGAACACGGAATATCATGTTGAAGGAATCTATTCAAATTACATATCTCTAGGGTAGAATTCACTCCAAGAGGGTTTTCCTGGGATCAAAGTGTGATTCTTGAAACTGGTGATAGGAGAAGCAACGAAGTCCAAGGAACTATTTCAAAGTGCATAAGTAACTTGTTTGGTGGTTGAAACATCTGTCATGCGCATGTTCACAGCTCAGAAATGCATGTTTGAGGAATCCGTGATGCATGAAACATGTTCGGAATACGGAATGCCATGGTTATGTAAACAATGTAAATTACATGTGTATTGCTGAGAATTCGCTCAAAGAGTGTTTTCCACTGCCAAATGTCCGATTTTAGAACCTGGTGATACAAAAAACTTATGAAGTCAGAGTAAATATTTCAAAGTGTAATATATGCCTTCTTTGGTGGATGAAAGTTCACTAATCCACATGCTCACAACTCAGAAACGCATGTTTCTCGAATCCGTCATGCATGTATCATGTACGGAACCCGGAATGCCATGTTGATGGAATTCATGTAAATTATATATCTATTAGGTTGAATACACTCCAGAAGTATTCTTCTGTGAAAAATGAACGAATTCGAAACTTGTGTTAGGGAAAGCTTGTGAAAATGTGTACACGAGTCTATATGAAATTATTCCTTTTATAGAGGATGAAAAATCAGTAATCCACATGCTCACAACTCAGGAATGCATGTATGTCGAATCCGTCATGCATGTAACATGTACGGAACACGGAATATCATGTTGAAGGAATCTATTCAAATTACATATCTCTAGGGTAGAATTCGCTCCAAGAGGGTTTTCCTGTGATCAAAGTGTGATTCTTGAAACTGGTGATAGGAGAAGCAACGAAGTCCAAGGAACTATTTCAAAGTGCATAAGTAACTTGTTTGGTGGTTGAAACATCTGTCATGCGCATGTTCACAGCTCAGAAATGCATGTTTGAGGAATCCGTGATGCATGAAACATGTTCGGAATACGGAATGCCATGGTTATGTAAACAATGTAAATTACATGTGTATTGGTGAGAATTCGCTCAAAGAGTGTTTTCCACTGCCAAATGTCCGATTTTAGAACCTGGTGATACAAAAAACTTATGAAGTCAGAGTAAATATTTCAAAGTGTAATATATGCCTTCTTTGGTGGATGAAAGTTCACTAATCCACATGCTCACAACTCAGAAACGCATGTTTCTCGAATCCGTCATGCATGTATCATGTACGGAACCCGGAATGCCATGTTGATGGAATTCATGTAAATTATATATCTATTAGGTTGAATACACTCCAGAAGTATTCTTCTGTGAAAAATGAACGAATTCGAAACTTGTGTTAGGGAAAGCTTGTGAAAATGTGTACACGAGTCTATATGAAATTATTCCTTTTATAGAGGATGAAAAATCAGTAATCCACATGCTCACAACTCAGGAATGCATGTATGTCGAATCCGTCATGCATGTAACATGTACGGAACACGGAATATCATGTTGAAGGAATCTATTCAAATTACATATCTCTAGGGTAGAATTCGCTCCAAGAGGGTTTTCCTGGGATCAAAGTGTGATTCTTGAAACTGGTGATAGGAGAAGCAACGAAGTCCAAGGAACTATTTCAAAGTGCATAAGTAACTTGTTTGGTGGTTGAAACATCTGTCATGTGCATGTTCACAGCTCAGAAATGCATGTTTGAGGAATCCGTGATGCATGAAACATGTTCGGAATACGGAATGCCATGGTTATGTAAACAATGTAAATTACATGTGTATTGGTGAGAATTCGCTCAAAGAGAGTTTTCTACTGCCAAATGTCCGATTTTAGAACCTGGTGATACAAAAAACTTATGAAGTCAGAGTAAATATTTCAAAGTGTAATATATGCCTTCTTTGGTGGATGAAAGTTCACTAATCCACATGCTCACAACTCAGAAACGCATGTTTCTCGAATCCGTCATGCATGTATCATGTACGGAACCCGGAATGCCATGTTGATGGAATTCATGTAAATTATATATCTATTAGGTTGAATACACTCCAGAAGTATTCTTCTGTGAAAAATGAACGAATTCGAAACTTGTGTTAGGGAAAGCTTGTGAAAATGTGTACACGAGTCTATATGAAATTATTCCTTTTATAGAGGATGAAAATCAGTAATCCACATGCTCACAACTCAGGAATGCATGTATGTCGAATCCGTCATGCATGTTACATGTACGGAATACGGAATATCATGTTGAAGGAATCTATTCAAATTACATATCTCTAGGGTAGAATTCGCTCCAAGAGGGTTTTCCTGGGATCAAAGTGTGATTCTTGAAACTGGTGATAGGAGAAGCAACGAAGTCCAAGGAACTATTTCAAAGTGCATAAGTAACTTGTTTGGTGGTTGAAACATCTGTCATGCGCATGTTCACAGCTCAGAAATGCATGTTTGAGGAATCCGTGATGCATGAAACATGTTCGGAATACGGAATGCCATGGTTATGTAAACAAGGTAAATTACATGTGTATTGGTGAGAATTCGCTCAAAGAGAGTTTTCTACTGCCAAATGTCCGATTTTAGAACCTGGTGATACAAAAAACTTATGAAGTCAGAGTAAATATTTCAAAGTGTAATATATGCCTTCTTTGGTGGATGAAAGTTCACTAATCCACATGCTCACAACTCAGAAACGCATGTTTCTCGAATCCGTCATGCATGTATCATGTACGGAACCCGGAATGCCATGTTGATGGAATTCATGTAAATTATATATCTATTAGGTTGAATACACTCCAGAAGTATTCTTCTGTGAAAAATGAACGAATTCGAAACTTGTGTTAGGGAAAGCTTGTGAAAATGTGTACACGAGTCTATATGAAATTATTCCTTTTATAGAGGATGAAAATCAGTAATCCACATGCTCACAACTCAGGAATGCATGTATGTCGAATCCGTCATGCATGTTACATGTACGGAATACGGAATATCATGTTGAAGGAATCTATTCAAATTACATATCTCTAGGGTAGAATTCGCTCCAAGAGGGTTTTCCTGGGATCAAAGTGTGATTCTTGAAACTGGTGATAGGAGAAGCAACGAAGTCCAAGGAACTATTTCAAAGTGCATAAGTAACTTGTTTGGTGGTTGAAACATCTGTCATGTGCATGTTCACAGCTCAGAAATGCATGTTTGAGGAATCCGTGATGCATGAAACATGTTCGGAATACGGAATGCCATGGTTATGTAAACAATGTAAATTACATGTGTATTGGTGAGAATTCGCTCAAAGAGAGTTTTCTACTGCCAAATGTCCGATTTTAGAACCTGGTGATACAAAAAACTTATGAAGTCAGAGTAAATATTTCAAAGTGTAATATATGCCTTCTTTGGTGGATGAAAGTTCACTAATCCACATGCTCACAACTCAGAAACGCATGTTTCTCGAATCCGTCATGCATGTATCATGTACGGAACCCGGAATGCCATGTTGATGGAATTCATGTAAATTATATATCTATTAGGTTGAATACACTCCAGAAGTATTCTTCTGTGAAAAATGAACGAATTCGAAACTTGTGTTAGGGAAAGCTTGTGAAAATGTGTACACGAGTCTATATGAAATTATTCCTTTTATAGAGGATGAAAATCAGTAATCCACATGCTCACAACTCAGGAATGCATGTATGTCGAATCCGTCATGCATGTTACATGTACGGAATACGGAATATCATGTTGAAGGAATCTATTCAAATTACATATCTCTAGGGTAGAATTCGCTCCAAGAGGGTTTTCCTGGGATCAAAGTGTGATTCTTGAAACTGGTGATAGGAGAAGCAACGAAGTCCAAGGAACTATTTCAAAGTGCATAAGTAACTTGTTTGGTGGTTGAAACATCTGTCATGCGCATGTTCACAGCTCAGAAATGCATGTTTGAGGAATCCGTGATGCATGAAACATGTTCGGAATACGGAATGCCATGGTTATGTAAACAAGGTAAATTACATGTGTATTGGTGAGAATTCGCTCAAAGAGAGTTTTCTACTGCCAAATGTCCGATTTTAGAACCTGGTGATACAAAAAACTTATGAAGTCAGAGTAAATATTTCAAAGTGTAATATATGCCTTCTTTGGTGGATGAAAGTTCACTAATCCACATGCTCACAACTCAGAAACGCATGTTTCTCGAATCCGTCATGCATGTATCATGTACGGAACCCGGAATGCCATGTTGATGGAATTCATGTAAATTATATATCTATTAGGTTGAATACACTCCAGAAGTATTCTTCTGTGAAAAATGAACGAATTCGAAACTTGTGTTAGGGAAAGCTTGTGAAAATGTGTACACGAGTCTATATGAAATTATTCCTTTTATAGAGGATGAAAATCAGTAATCCACATGCTCACAACTCAGGAATGCATGTATGTCGAATCCGTCATGCATGTTACATGTACGGAATACGGAATATCATGTTGAAGGAATCTATTCAAATTACATATCTCTAGGGTAGAATTCGCTCCAAGAGGGTTTTCCTGGGATCAAAGTGTGATTCTTGAAACTGGTGATAGGAGAAGCAACGAAGTCCAAGGAACTATTTCAAAGTGCATAAGTAACTTGTTTGGTGGTTGAAACATCTGTCATGCGCATGTTCACAGCTCAGAAATGCATGTTTGAGGAATCCGTGATGCATGAAACATGTTCGGAATACGGAATGCCATGGTTATGTAAACAATGTAAATTACATGTGTATTGGTGAGAATTCGCTCAAAGAGTGTTTTCTACTGCCAAATGTCCGATTTTAGAACCTGGTGATACAAAAAACTTATGAAGTCAGAGTAAATATTTCAAAGTGTAATATATGCCTTCTTTGGTGGATGAAAGTTCACTAATCCACATGCTCACAACTCAGAAACGCATGTTTCTCGAATCCGTCATGCATGTATCATGTACGGAACCCGGAATGCCATGTTGATGGAATTCATGTAAATTATACATCTATTAGGTGGAATACACTCCAGAAGTATTCTTCTGTGAAAAATGAACGAATTCGAAACTTGTGTTAGGGAAAGCTTGTGAAAATGTGTACACGAGTCTATATGAAATTATTCCTTTTATAGAGGATGAAAAATCAGTAATCCACATGCTCACAACTCAGGAATGCATGTATGTCGAATCCGTCATGCATGTAACATGTACGGAACACGGAATGTCATGTTGAAGGAATCTATTCAAATTACATATCTCTAGGGTAGAATTCACTCCAAGAGGGTTTTCCTGGGATCAAAGTGTGATTCTTGAAACTGGTGATAGGAGAAGCAACGAAGTCCAAGGAACTATTTCAAAGTGCATAAGTAACTTGTTTGGTGGTTGAAACATCTGTCATGCGCATGTTCACAGCTCAGAAATGCATGTTTGAGGAATCCGTGATGCATGAAACATGTTCGGAATACGGAATGCCATGGTTATGTAAACAATGTAAATTACATGTGTATTGGTGAGAATTCGCTCAAAGAGAGTTTTCTACTGCCAAATGTCCGATTTTAGAACCTGGTGATACAAAAAACTTATGAAGTCAGAGTAAATATTTCAAAGTGTAATATATGCCTTCTTTGGTGGATGAAAGTTCACTAATCCACATGCTCACAACTCAGAAACGCATGTTTCTCGAATCCGTCATGCATGTATCATGTACGGAACCCGGAATGCCATGTTGATGGAATTCATGTAAATTATATATCTATTAGGTTGAATACACTCCAGAAGTATTCTTCTGTGAAAAATGAACGAATTCGAAACTTGTGTTAGGGAAAGATTGTGAAAATGTGTACACGAGTCTATATGAAATTATTCCTTTTATAGAGAAGGAAAAATCAGTAATCCACATGGTCACAACTCAGGAATGCATGTATGTCGAATCCGTCATGCATGTAACATGTACGGAACACGGAATATCATGTTGAAGGAATCTATTCCAATTACATATCTCTAGGGTAGAATTCGCTCCAAGAGGGTTTTCCTGTGATCAAAGTGTGATTCTTGAAACTGGTGATAGGAGAAGCAACGAAGTCCAAGGAACTATTTCAAAGTGCATAAGTAACTTGTTTGGTGGTTGAAACATCTGTCATGTGCATGTTCACAGCTCAGAAATGCATGTTTGAGGAATCCGTGATGCATGAAACATGTTCGGAATACAGAATGCCATGGTTATGTAAACAATGTAAATTACATGTGTATTGGTGAGAATTCGCTCAAAGAGAGTTTTCTACTGCCAAATGTCCGATTTTAGAACCTGGTGATACAAAAAACTTATGAAGTCAGAGTAAATATTTCAAAGTGTAATATATGCCTTCTTTGGTGGATGAAAGTTCACTAATCCACATGCTCACAACTCAGAAACGCATGTTTCTCGAATCCGTCATGCATGTATCATGTACGGAACCCGGAATGCCATGTTGATGGAATTCATGTAAATTATATATCTATTAGGTTGAATACACTCCAGAAGTATTCTTCTGGGAAAAATGAACGAATTCGAAACTTGTGTTAGGGAAAGCTTGTGAAAATGTGTACACGAGTCTATATGAAATTATTCCTTTTATAGAGGATGAAAAATCAGTAATCCACATGCTCACAACTCAGGAATGCATGTATGTCGAATCCGTCATGCATGTAACATGTACGGAACACGGAATATCATGTTGAAGGAATCTATTCAAATTACATATCTCTAGGGTAGAATTCGCTCCAAGAGGGTTTTCCTGGGATCAAAGTGTGATTCTTGAAACTGGTGATAGGAGAAGCAACGAAGTCCAAGGAACTATTTCAAAGTGCATAAGTAACTTGTTTGGTGGTTGAAACATCTGTCATGCGCATGTTCACAGCTCAGAAATGCATGTTTGAGGAATCCGTGATGCATGAAACATGTTCGGAATACGGAATGCCATGGTTATGTAAACAATGTAAATTACATGTGTATTGGTGAGAATTCGCTCAAAGAGTGTTTTCCACTGCCAAATGTCCGATTTTAGAACCTGGTGATACAAAAAACTTATGAAGTCAGAGTAAATATTTCAAAGTGTAATATATGCCTTCTTTGGTGGATGAAAGTTCACTAATCCACATGCTCACAACTCAGAAACGCATGTTTCTCGAATCCGTCATGCATGTATCATGTACGGAACCCGGAATGCCATGTTGATGGAATTCATGTAAATTATATATCTATTAGGTTGAATACACTCCAGAAGTATTGTTCTGTGAAAAATGAACGAATTCGAAACTTGTGTTAGGGAAAGCTTGTGAAAATGTGTACACGAGTCTATATGAAATTATTCCTTTTATAGAGGATGAAAAATCAGTAATCCACATGCTCACAACTCAGGAATGCATGTATGTCGAATCCGTCATGCATGTAACATGTACGGAACACGGAATATCATGTTGAAGGAATCTATTCAAATTACATATCTCTAGGGTAGAATTCGCTCCAAGAGGGTTTTCCTGGGATCAAAGTGTGATTCTTGAAACTGGTGATAGGAGAAGCAACGAAGTCCAAGGAACTATTTCAAAGTGCATAAGTAACTTGTTTGGTGGTTGAAACATCTGTCATGTGCATGTTCACAGCTCAGAAATGCATGTTTGAGGAATCCGTGATGCATGAAACATGTTCGGAATACGGAATGCCATGGTTATGTAAACAATGTAAATTACATGTGTATTGGTGAGAATTCGCTCAAAGAGAGTTTTCTACTGCCAAATGTCCGATTTTAGAACCTGGTGATACAAAAAACTTATGAAGTCAGAGTAAATATTTCAAAGTGTAATATATGCCTTCTTTGGTGGATGAAAGTTCACTAATCCACATGCTCACAACTCAGAAACGCATGTTTCTCGAATCCGTCATGCATGTATCATGTACGGAACCCGGAATGCCATGTTGATGGAATTCATGTAAATTATATATCTATTAGGTTGAATACACTCCAGAAGTATTCTTCTGTGAAAAATGAACGAATTCGAAACTTGTGTTAGGGAAAGCTTGTGAAAATGTGTACACGAGTCTATATGAAATTATTCCTTTTATAGAGGATGAAAATCAGTAATCCACATGCTCACAACTCAGGAATGCATGTATGTCGAATCCGTCATGCATGTTACATGTACGGAATACGGAATATCATGTTGAAGGAATCTATTCAAATTACATATCTCTAGGGTAGAATTCGCTCCAAGAGGGTTTTCCTGGGATCAAAGTGTGATTCTTGAAACTGGTGATAGGAGAAGCAACGAAGTCCAAGGAACTATTTCAAAGTGCATAAGTAACTTGTTTGGTGGTTGAAACATCTGTCATGCGCATGTTCACAGCTCAGAAATGCATGTTTGAGGAATCCGTGATGCATGAAACATGTTCGGAATACGGAATGCCATGGTTATGTAAACAAGGTAAATTACATGTGTATTGGTGAGAATTCGCTCAAAGAGAGTTTTCTACTGCCAAATGTCCGATTTTAGAACCTGGTGATACAAAAAACTTATGAAGTCAGAGTAAATATTTCAAAGTGTAATATATGCCTTCTTTGGTGGATGAAAGTTCACTAATCCACATGCTCACAACTCAGAAACGCATGTTTCTCGAATCCGTCATGCATGTATCATGTACGGAACCCGGAATGCCATGTTGATGGAATTCATGTAAATTATATATCTATTAGGTTGAATACACTCCAGAAGTATTCTTCTGTGAAAAATGAACGAATTCGAAACTTGTGTTAGGGAAAGCTTGTGAAAATGTGTACACGAGTCTATATGAAATTATTCCTTTTATAGAGGATGAAAATCAGTAATCCACATGCTCACAACTCAGGAATGCATGTATGTCGAATCCGTCATGCATGTTACATGTACGGAATACGGAATATCATGTTGAAGGAATCTATTCAAATTACATATCTCTAGGGTAGAATTCGCTCCAAGAGGGTTTTCCTGGGATCAAAGTGTGATTCTTGAAACTGGTGATAGGAGAAGCAACGAAGTCCAAGGAACTATTTCAAAGTGCATAAGTAACTTGTTTGGTGGTTGAAACATCTGTCATGCGCATGTTCACAGCTCAGAAATGCATGTTTGAGGAATCCGTGATGCATGAAACATGTTCGGAATACGGAATGCCATGGTTATGTAAACAATGTAAATTACATGTGTATTGGTGAGAATTCGCTCAAAGAGTGTTTTCTACTGCCAAATGTCCGATTTTAGAACCTGGTGATACAAAAAACTTATGAAGTCAGAGTAAATATTTCAAAGTGTAATATATGCCTTCTTTGGTGGATGAAAGTTCACTAATCCACATGCTCACAACTCAGAAACGCATGTTTCTCGAATCCGTCATGCATGTATCATGTACGGAACCCGGAATGCCATGTTGATGGAATTCATGTAAATTATACATCTATTAGGTGGAATACACTCCAGAAGTATTCTTCTGTGAAAAATGAACGAATTCGAAACTTGTGTTAGGGAAAGCTTGTGAAAATGTGTACACGAGTCTATATGAAATTATTCCTTTTATAGAGGATGAAAAATCAGTAATCCACATGCTCACAACTCAGGAATGCATGTATGTCGAATCCGTCATGCATGTAACATGTACGGAACACGGAATGTCATGTTGAAGGAATCTATTCAAATTACATATCTCTAGGGTAGAATTCACTCCAAGAGGGTTTTCCTGGGATCAAAGTGTGATTCTTGAAACTGGTGATAGGAGAAGCAACGAAGTCCAAGGAACTATTTCAAAGTGCATAAGTAACTTGTTTGGTGGTTGAAACATCTGTCATGCGCATGTTCACAGCTCAGAAATGCATGTTTGAGGAATCCGTGATGCATGAAACATGTTCGGAATACGGAATGCCATGGTTATGTAAACAATGTAAATTACATGTGTATTGGTGAGAATTCGCTCAAAGAGAGTTTTCTACTGCCAAATGTCCGATTTTAGAACCTGGTGATACAAAAAACTTATGAAGTCAGAGTAAATATTTCAAAGTGTAATATATGCCTTCTTTGGTGGATGAAAGTTCACTAATCCACATGCTCACAACTCAGAAACGCATGTTTCTCGAATCCGTCATGCATGTATCATGTACGGAACCCGGAATGCCATGTTGATGGAATTCATGTAAATTATATATCTATTAGGTTGAATACACTCCAGAAGTATTCTTCTGTGAAAAATGAACGAATTCGAAACTTGTGTTAGGGAAAGATTGTGAAAATGTGTACACGAGTCTATATGAAATTATTCCTTTTATAGAGAAGGAAAAATCAGTAATCCACATGGTCACAACTCAGGAATGCATGTATGTCGAATCCGTCATGCATGTAACATGTACGGAACACGGAATATCATGTTGAAGGAATCTATTCCAATTACATATCTCTAGGGTAGAATTCGCTCCAAGAGGGTTTTCCTGTGATCAAAGTGTGATTCTTGAAACTGGTGATAGGAGAAGCAACGAAGTCCAAGGAACTATTTCAAAGTGCATAAGTAACTTGTTTGGTGGTTGAAACATCTGTCATGTGCATGTTCACAGCTCAGAAATGCATGTTTGAGGAATCCGTGATGCATGAAACATGTTCGGAATACAGAATGCCATGGTTATGTAAACAATGTAAATTACATGTGTATTGGTGAGAATTCGCTCAAAGAGAGTTTTCTACTGCCAAATGTCCGATTTTAGAACCTGGTGATACAAAAAACTTATGAAGTCAGAGTAAATATTTCAAAGTGTAATATATGCCTTCTTTGGTGGATGAAAGTTCACTAATCCACATGCTCACAACTCAGAAACGCATGTTTCTCGAATCCGTCATGCATGTATCATGTACGGAACCCGGAATGCCATGTTGATGGAATTCATGTAAATTATATATCTATTAGGTTGAATACACTCCAGAAGTATTCTTCTGTGAAAAATGAACGAATTCGAAACTTGTGTTAGGGAAAGCTTGTGAAAATGTGTACACGAGTCTATATGAAATTATTCCTTTTATAGAGGATGAAAAATCAGTAATCCACATGCTCACAACTCAGGAATGCATGTATGTCGAATCCGTCATGCATGTAACATGTACGGAACACGGAATATCATGTTGAAGGAATCTATTCAAATTACATATCTCTAGGGTAGAATTCGCTCCAAGAGGGTTTTCCTGGGATCAAAGTGTGATTCTTGAAACTGGTGATAGGAGAAGCAACGAAGTCCAAGGAACTATTTCAAAGTGCATAAGTAACTTGTTTGGTGGTTGAAACATCTGTCATGCGCATGTTCACAGCTCAGAAATGCATGTTTGAGGAATCCGTGATGCATGAAACATGTTCGGAATACGGAATGCCATGGTTATGTAAACAATGTAAATTACATGTGTATTGGTGAGAATTCGCTCAAAGAGTGTTTTCCACTGCCAAATGTCCGATTTTAGAACCTGGTGATACAAAAAACTTATGAAGTCAGAGTAAATATTTCAAAGTGTAATATATGCCTTCTTTGGTGGATGAAAGTTCACTAATCCACATGCTCACAACTCAGAAACGCATGTTTCTCGAATCCGTCATGCATGTATCATGTACGGAACCCGGAATGCCATGTTGATGGAATTCATGTAAATTATATATCTATTAGGTTGAATACACTCCAGAAGTATTGTTCTGTGAAAAATGAACGAATTCGAAACTTGTGTTAGGGAAAGCTTGTGAAAATGTGTACACGAGTCTATATGAAATTATTCCTTTTATAGAGGATGAAAAATCAGTAATCCACATGCTCACAACTCAGGAATGCATGTATGTCGAATCCGTCATGCATGTAACATGTACGGAACACGGAATATCATGTTGAAGGAATCTATTCAAATTACATATCTCTAGGGTAGAATTCGCTCCAAGAGGGTTTTCCTGGGATCAAAGTGTGATTCTTGAAACTGGTGATAGGAGAAGCAACGAAGTCCAAGGAACTATTTCAAAGTGCATAAGTAACTTGTTTGGTGGTTGAAACATCTGTCATGTGCATGTTCACAGCTCAGAAATGCATGTTTGAGGAATCCGTGATGCATGAAACATGTTCGGAATACGGAATGCCATGGTTATGTAAACAATGTAAATTACATGTGTATTGGTGAGAATTCGCTCAAAGAGAGTTTTCTACTGCCAAATGTCCGATTTTAGAACCTGGTGATACAAAAAACTTATGAAGTCAGAGTAAATATTTCAAAGTGTAATATATGCCTTCTTTGGTGGATGAAAGTTCACTAATCCACATGCTCACAACTCAGAAACGCATGTTTCTCGAATCCGTCATGCATGTATCATGTACGGAACCCGGAATGCCATGTTGATGGAATTCATGTAAATTATATATCTATTAGGTTGAATACACTCCAGAAGTATTCTTCTGTGAAAAATGAACGAATTCGAAACTTGTGTTAGGGAAAGCTTGTGAAAATGTGTACACGAGTCTATATGAAATTATTCCTTTTATAGAGGATGAAAATCAGTAATCCACATGCTCACAACTCAGGAATGCATGTATGTCGAATCCGTCATGCATGTTACATGTACGGAATACGGAATATCATGTTGAAGGAATCTATTCAAATTACATATCTCTAGGGTAGAATTCGATCCAAGAGGGTTTTCCTGGGATCAAAGTGTGATTCTTGAAACTGGTGATAGGAGAAGCAACGAAGTCCAAGGAACTATTTCAAAGTGCATAAGTAACTTGTTTGGTGGTTGAAACATCTGTCATGCGCATGTTCACAGCTCAGAAATGCATGTTTGAGGAATCCGTGATGCATGAAACATGTTCGGAATACGGAATGCCATGGTTATGTAAACAATGTAAATTACATGTGTATTGGTGAGAATTCGCTCAAAGAGAGTTTTCTACTGCCAAATGTCCGATTTTAGAACCTGGTGATACAAAAAACTTATGAAGTCAGAGTAAATATTTCAAAGTGTAATATATGCCTTCTTTGGTGGATGAAAGTTCACTAATCCACATGCTCACAACTCAGAAACGCATGTTTCTCGAATCCGTCATGCATGTATCATGTACGGAACCCGGAATGCCATGTTGATGGAATTCATGTAAATTATACATCTATTAGGTGGAATACACTCCAGAAGTATTCTTCTGTGAAAAATGAACGAATTCGAAACTTGTGTTAGGGAAAGCTTGTGAAAATGTGTACACGAGTCTATATGAAATTATTCCTTTTATAGAGGATGAAAAATCAGTAATCCACATGCTCACAACTCAGGAATGCATGTATGTCGAATCCGTCATGCATGTAACATGTACGGAACACGGAATGTCATGTTGAAGGAATCTATTCAAATTACATATCTCTAGGGTAGAATTCACTCCAAGAGGGTTTTCCTGGGATCAAAGTGTGATTCTTGAAACTGGTGATAGGAGAAGCAACGAAGTCCAAGGAACTATTTCAAAGTGCATAAGTAACTTGTTTGGTGGTTGAAACATCTGTCATGCGCATGTTCACAGCTCAGAAATGCATGTTTGAGGAATCCGTGATGCATGAAACATGTTCGGAATACGGAATGCCATGGTTATGTAAACAATGTAAATTACATGTGTATTGGTGAGAATTCGCTCAAAGAGAGTTTTCTACTGCCAAATGTCCGATTTTAGAACCTGGTGATACAAAAAACTTATGAAGTCAGAGTAAATATTTCAAAGTGTAATATATGCCTTCTTTGGTGGATGAAAGTTCACTAATACACATGCTCACAACTCAGAAACGCATGTTTCTCGAATCCGTCATGCATGTATCATGTACGGAACCCGGAATGCCATGTTGATGGAATTCATGTAAATTATATATCTATTAGGTTGAATACACTCCAGAAGTATTCTTCTGTGAAAAATGAACGAATTCGAAACTTGTGTTAGGGAAAGATTGTGAAAATGTGTACACGAGTCTATATGAAATTATTCCTTTTATAGAGGAGGAAAAATCAGTAATCCACATGGTCACAACTCAGGAATGCATGTATGTCGAATCCGTCATGCATGTAACATGTACGGAACACGGAATATCATGTTGAAGGAATCTATTCAAATTACATATCTCTAGGGTAGAATTCGCTCCAAGAGGGTTTTCCTGTGATCAAAGTGTGATTCTTGAAACTGGTGATAGGAGAAGCAACGAAGTCCAAGGAACTATTTCAAAGTGCATAAGTAACTTGTTTGGTGGTTGAAACATCTGTCATGTGCATGTTCACAGCTCAGAAATGCATGTTTGAGGAATCCGTGATGCATGAAACATGTTCGGAATACAGAATGCCATGGTTATGTAAACAATGTAAATTACATGTGTATTGGTGAGAATTCGCTCAAAGAGAGTTTTCTACTGCCAAATGTCCGATTTTAGAACCTGGTGATACAAAAAACTTATGAAGTCAGAGTAAATATTTCAAAGTGTAATATATGCCTTCTTTGGTGGATGAAAGTTCACTAATCCACATGCTCACAACTCAGAAACGCATGTTTCTCGAATCCGTCATGCATGTATCATGTACGGAACCCGGAATGCCATGTTGATGGAATTCATGTAAATTATATATCTATTAGGTTGAATACACTCCAGAAGTATTGTTCTGGGAAAAATGAACGAATTCGAAACTTGTGTTAGGGAAAGCTTGTGAAAATGTGTACACGAGTCTATATGAAATTATTCCTTTTATAGAGGTTGAAAAATCAGTAATCCACATGCTCACAACTCAGGAATGCATGTATGTCGAATCCGTCATGCATGTAACATGTACGGAACACGGAATATCATGTTGAAGGAATCTATTCAAATTACATATCTCTAGGGTAGAATTCGCTCCAAGAGGGTTTTCCTGGGATCAAAGTGTGATTCTTGAAACTGGTGATAGGAGAAGCAACGAAGTCCAAGGAACTATTTCAAAGTGCATAAGTAACTTGTTTGGTGGTTGAAACATCTGTCATGCGCATGTTCACAGCTCAGAAATGCATGTTTGAGGAATCCGTGATGCATGAAACATGTTCGGAATACGGAATGCCATGGTTATGTAAACAATGTAAATTACATGTGTATTGGTGAGAATTCGCTCAAAGAGTGTTTTCCACTGCCAAATGTCCGATTTTAGAACCTGGTGATACAAAAAACTTATGAAGTCAGAGTAAATATTTCAAAGTGTAATATATGCCTTCTTTGGTGGATGAAAGTTCACTAATCCACATGCTCACAACTCAGAAACGCATGTTTCTCGAATCCGTCATGCATGTATCATGTACGGAACCCGGAATGCCATGTTGATGGAATTCATGTAAATTATATATCTATTAGGTTGAATACACTCCAGAAGTATTCTTCTGTGAAAAATGAACGAATTCGAAACTTGTGTTAGGGAAAGCTTGTGAAAATGTGTACACGAGTCTATATGAAATTATTCCTTTTATAGAGGATGAAAATCAGTAATCCACATGCTCACAACTCAGGAATGCATGTATGTCGAATCCGTCATGCATGTTACATGTACGGAATACGGAATATCATGTTGAAGGAATCTATTCAAATTACATATCTCTAGGGTAGAATTCGCTCCAAGAGGGTTTTCCTGGGATCAAAGTGTGATTCTTGAAACTGGTGATAGGAGAAGCAACGAAGTCCAAGGAACTATTTCAAAGTGCATAAGTAACTTGTTTGGTGGTTGAAACATCTGTCATGCGCATGTTCACAGCTCAGAAATGCATGTTTGAGGAATCCGTGATGCATGAAACATGTTCGGAATACGGAATGCCATGGTTATGTAAACAATGTAAATTACATGTGTATTGGTGAGAATTCGCTCAAAGAGAGTTTTCTACTGCCAAATGTCCGATTTTAGAACCTGGTGATACAAAAAACTTATGAAGTCAGAGTAAATATTTCAAAGTGTAATATATGCCTTCTTTGGTGGATGAAAGTTCACTAATCCACATGCTCACAACTCAGAAACGCATGTTTCTCGAATCCGTCATGCATGTATCATGTACGGAACCCGGAATGCCATGTTGATGGAATTCATGTAAATTATATATCTATTAGGTTGAATACACTCCAGAAGTATTCTTCTGTGAAAAATGAACGAATTCGAAACTTGTGTTAGGGAAAGCTTGTGAAAATGTGTACACGAGTCTATATGAAATTATTCCTTTTATAGAGGATGAAAATCAGTAATCCACATGCTCACAACTCAGGAATGCATGTATGTCGAATCCGTCATGCATGTTACATGTACGGAATACGGAATATCATGTTGAAGGAATCTATTCAAATTACATATCTCTAGGGTAGAATTCGCTCCAAGAGGGTTTTCCTGGGATCAAAGTGTGATTCTTGAAACTGGTGATAGGAGAAGCAACGAAGTCCAAGGAACTATTTCAAAGTGCATAAGTAACTTGTTTGGTGGTTGAAACATCTGTCATGCGCATGTTCACAGCTCAGAAATGCATGTTTGAGGAATCCGTGATGCATGAAACATGTTCGGAATACGGAATGCCATGGTTATGTAAACAATGTAAATTACATGTGTATTGGTGAGAATTCGCTCAAAGAGAGTTTTCTACTGCCAAATGTCCGATTTTAGAACCTGGTGATACAAAAAACTTATGAAGTCAGAGTAAATATTTCAAAGTGTAATATATGCCTTCTTTGGTGGATGAAAGTTCACTAATCCACATGCTCACAACTCAGAAACGCATGTTTCTCGAATCCGTCATGCATGTATCATGTACGGAACCCGGAATGCCATGTTGATGGAATTCATGTAAATTATACATCTATTAGGTGGAATACACTCCAGAAGTATTCTTCTGTGAAAAATGAACGAATTCGAAACTTGTGTTAGGGAAAGCTTGTGAAAATGTGTACACGAGTCTATATGAAATTATTCCTTTTATAGAGGATGAAAAATCAGTAATCCACATGCTCACAACTCAGGAATGCATGTATGTCGAATCCGTCATGCATGTAACATGTACGGAACACGGAATGTCATGTTGAAGGAATCTATTCAAATTACATATCTCTAGGGTAGAATTCACTCCAAGAGGGTTTTCCTGGGATCAAAGTGTGATTCTTGAAACTGGTGATAGGAGAAGCAACGAAGTCCAAGGAACTATTTCAAAGTGCATAAGTAACTTGTTTGGTGGTTGAAACATCTGTCATGCGCATGTTCACAGCTCAGAAATGCATGTTTGAGGAATCCGTGATGCATGAAACATGTTCGGAATACGGAATGCCATGGTTATGTAAACAATGTAAATTACATGTGTATTGGTGAGAATTCGCTCAAAGAGAGTTTTCTACTGCCAAATGTCCGATTTTAGAACCTGGTGATACAAAAAACTTATGAAGTCAGAGTAAATATTTCAAAGTGTAATATATGCCTTCTTTGGTGGATGAAAGTTCACTAATCCACATGCTCACAACTCAGAAACGCATGTTTCTCGAATCCGTCATGCATGTATCATGTACGGAACCCGGAATGCCATGTTGATGGAATTCATGTAAATTATATATCTATTAGGTTGAATACACTCCAGAAGTATTCTTCTGTGAAAAATGAACGAATTCGAAACTTGTGTTAGGGAAAGATTGTGAAAATGTGTACACGAGTCTATATGAAATTATTCCTTTTATAGAGGAGGAAAAATCAGTAATCCACATGGTCACAACTCAGGAATGCATGTATGTCGAATCCGTCATGCATGTAACATGTACGGAACACGGAATATCATGTTGAAGGAATCTATTCAAATTACATATCTCTAGGGTAGAATTCGCTCCAAGAGGGTTTTCCTGTGATCAAAGTGTGATTCTTGAAACTGGTGATAGGAGAAGCAACGAAGTCCAAGGAACTATTTCAAAGTGCATAAGTAACTTGTTTGGTGGTTGAAACATCTGTCATGTGCATGTTCACAGCTCAGAAATGCATGTTTGAGGAATCCGTGATGCATGAAACATGTTCGGAATACAGAAAGCCATGGTTATGTAAACAATGTAAATTACATGTGTATTGGTGAGAATTCGCTCAAAGAGAGTTTTCTACTGCCAAATGTCCGATTTTAGAACCTGGTGATACAAAAAACTTATGAAGTCAGAGTAAATATTTCAAAGTGTAATATATGCCTTCTTTGGTGGATGAAAGTTCTCTAATCCACATGCTCACAACTCAGAAACGCATGTTTCTCGAATCCGTCATGCATGTATCATGTACGGAACCCGGAATGCCATGTTGATGGAATTCATGTAAATTATATATCTATTAGGTTGAATACACTCCAGAAGTATTCTTCTGTGAAAAATGAACGAATTCGAAACTTGTGTTAGGGAAAGATTGTGAAAATGTGTACACGAGTCTATATGAAATTATTCCTTTTATAGAGGAGGAAAAATCAGTAATCCACATGCTCACAACTCAGGAATGCATGTATGTCGAATCCGTCATGCATGTAACATGTACGGAACACGGAATATCATGTTGAAGGAATCTATTCAAATTACATATCTCTAGGGTAGAATTCGCTCCAAGAGGGTTTTCCTGTGATCAAAGTGTGATTCTTGAAACTGGTGATAGGAGAAGCAACGAAGACCAAGGAACTATTTCAAAGTGCATAAGTAACTTGTTTGGTGGTTGAAACATCTGTCATGTGCATGTTCACAGCTCAGAAATGCATGTTTGAGGAATCCGTGATGCATGAAACATGTTCGGAATACAGAATGCCATGGTTATGTAAACAATGTAAATTACATGTGTATTGCTGAGAATTCGCTCAAAGAGAGTTTTCTACTGCCAAATGTCCGATTTTAGAACCTGGTGATACAAAAAACTTATGAAGTCAGAGTAAATATTTCAAAGTGTAATATATGCCTTCTTTGGTGGATGAAAGTTCACTAATCCACATGCTCACAACTCAGAAACGCATGTTTCTCGAATCCGTCATGCATGTATCATGTACGGAACCCGGAATGCCATGTTGATGGAATTCATGTAAATTATATATCTATTAGGTTGAATACACTCCAGAAGTATTCTTCTGTGAAAAATGAACGAATTCGAAACTTGTGTTAGGGAAAGCTTGTGAAAATGTGTACACGAGTCTATATGAAATTATTCCTTTTATAGAGGATGAAAAATCAGTAATCCACATGCTCACAACTCAGGAATGCATGTATGTCGAATCCGTCATGCATGTAACATGTACGGAACACGGAATATCATGTTGAAGGAATCTATTCAAATTACATATCTCTAGGGTAGAATTCACACCAAGAGGGTTTTCCTGGGATCAAAGTGTGATTCTTGAAACTGGTGATAGGAGAAGCAACGAAGTCCAAGGAACTATTTCAAAGTGCATAAGTAACTTGTTTGGTGGTTGAAACATCTGTCATGCGCATGTACACAGCTCAGAAATGCATGTTTGAGGAATCCGTGATGCATGAAACATGTTCGGAATACGGAATGCCATGGTTATGTAAACAATGTAAATTACATGTGTATTGGTGAGAATTCGCTCAAAGAGAGTTTTCTACTGCCAAATGTCCGATTTTAGAACCTGGTGATACAAAAAACTTATGAAGTCAGAGTAAATATTTCAAAGTGTAATATATGCCTTCTTTGGTGGATGAAAGTTCACTAATCCACATGCTCACAACTCAGAAACGCATGTTTCTCGAATCCGTCATGCATGTATCATGTACGGAACCCGGAATGCCATGTTGATGGAATTCATGTAAATTATATATCTATTAGGTTGAATACACTCCAGAAGTATTCTTCTGTGAAAAATGAACGAATTCGAAACTTGTGTTAGGGAAAGATTGTGAAAATGTGTACACGAGTCTATATGAAATTATTCCTTTTATAGAGAAGGAAAAATCAGTAATCCACATGGTCACAACTCAGGAATGCATGTATGTCGAATCCGTCATGCATGTAACATGTACGGAACACGGAATATCATGTTGAAGGAATCTATTCCAATTACATATCTCTAGGGTAGAATTCGCTCCAAGAGGGTTTTCCTGGGATCAAAGTGTGATTCTTGAAACTGGTGATAGGAGAAGCAACGAAGTCCAAGGAACTATTTCAAAGTGCATAAGTAACTTGTTTGGTGGTTGAAACATCTGTCATGCGCATGTACACAGCTCAGAAATGCATGTTTGAGGAATCCGTGATGCATGAAACATGTTCGGAATACGGAATGCCATGGTTATGTAAACAATGTAAATTACATGTGTATTGGTGAGAATTCGCTCAAAGAGAGTTTTCTACTGCCAAATGTCCGATTTTAGAACCTGGTGATACAAAAAACTTATGAAGTCAGAGTAAATATTTCAAAGTGTAATATATGCCTTCTTTGGTGGATGAAAGTTCACTAATCCACATGCTCACAACTCAGAAACGCATGTTTCTCGAATCCGTCATGCATGTATCATGTACGGAACCCGGAATGCCATGTTGATGGAATTCATGTAAATTATATATCTATTAGGTTGAATACACTCCAGAAGTATTCTTCTGTGAAAAATGAACGAATTCGAAACTTGTGTTAGGGAAAGATTGTGAAAATGTGTACACGAGTCTATATGAAATTATTCCTTTTATAGAGAAGGAAAAATCAGTAATCCACATGGTCACAACTCAGGAATGCATGTATGTCGAATCCGTCATGCATGTAACATGTACGGAACACGGAATATCATGTTGAAGGAATCTATTCCAATTACATATCTCTAGGGTAGAATTCGCTCCAAGAGGGTTTTCCTGTGATCAAAGTGTGATTCTTGAAACTGGTGATAGGAGAAGCAACGAAGTCCAAGGAACTATTTCAAAGTGCATAAGTAACTTGTTTGGTGGTTGAAACATCTGTCATGTGCATGTTCACAGCTCAGAAATGCATGTTTGAGGAATCCGTGATGCATGAAACATGTTCGGAATACAGAATGCCATGGTTATGTAAACAATGTAAATTACATGTGTATTGGTGAGAATTCGCTCAAAGAGAGTTTTCTACTGCCAAATGTCCGATTTTAGAACCTGGTGATACAAAAAACTTATGAAGTCAGAGTAAATATTTCAAAGTGTAATATATGCCTTCTTTGGTGGATGAAAGTTCACTAATCCACATGCTCACAACTCAGAAACGCATGTTTCTCGAATCCGTCATGCATGTATCATGTACGGAACCCGGAATGCCATGTTGATGGAATTCATGTAAATTATATATCTATTAGGTTGAATACACTCCAGAAGTATTCTTCTGTGAAAAATGAACGAATTCGAAACTTGTGTTAGGGAAAGATTGTGAAAATGTGTACACGAGTCTATATGAAATTATTCCTTTTATAGAGGAGGAAAAATCAGTAATCCACATGGTCACAACTCAGGAATGCATGTATGTCGAATCCGTCATGCATGTAACATGTACGGAACACGGAATATCATGTTGAAGGAATCTATTCAAATTACATATCTCTAGGGTAGAATTCGCTCCAAGAGGGTTTTCCTGTGATCAAAGTGTGATTCTTGAAACTGGTGATAGGAGAAGCAACGAAGTCCAAGGAACTATTTCAAAGTGCATAAGTAACTTGTTTGGTGGTTGAAACATCTGTCATGTGCATGTTCACAGCTCAGAAATGCATGTTTGAGGAATCCGTGATGCATGAAACATGTTCGGAATACAGAATGCCATGGTTATGTAAACAATGTAAATTACATGTGTATTGCTGAGAATTCGCTCAAAGAGAGTTTTCTACTGCCAAATGTCCGATTTTAGAACCTGGTGATACAAAAAACTTATGAAGTCAGAGTAAATATTTCAAAGTGTAATATATGCCTTCTTTGGTGGATGAAAGTTCACTAATCCACATGCTCACAACTCAGAAACGCATGTTTCTCGAATCCGTCATGCATGTATCATGTACGGAACCCGGAATGCCATGTTGATGGAATTCATGTAAATTATATATCTATTAGGTTGAATACACTCCAGAAGTATTCTTCTGTGAAAAATGAACGAATTCGAAACTTGTGTTAGGGAAAGATTGTGAAAATGTGTACACGAGTCTATATGAAATTATTCCTTTTATAGAGGAGGAAAAATCAGTAATCCACATGGTCACAACTCAGGAATGCATGTATGTCGAATCCGTCATGCATGTAACATGTACGGAACACGGAATATCATGTTGAAGGAATCTATTCAAATTACATATCTCTAGGGTAGAATTCGCTCCAAGAGGGTTTTCCTGTGATCAAAGTGTGATTCTTGAAACTGGTGATAGGAGAAGCAACGAAGTCCAAGGAACTATTTCAAAGTGCATAAGTAACTTGTTTGGTGGTTGAAACATCTGTCATGTGCATGTTCACAGCTCAGAAATGCATGTTTGAGGAATCCGTGATGCATGAAACATGTTCGGAATACAGAATGCCATGGTTATGTAAACAATGTAAATTACATGTGTATTGGTGAGAATTCGCTCAAAGAGAGTTTTCTACTGCCAAATGTCCGATTTTAGAACCTGGTGATACAAAAAACTTATGAAGTCAGAGTAAATATTTCAAAGTGTAATATATGCCTTCTTTGGTGGATGAAAGTTCACTAATCCACATGCTCACAACTCAGAAACGCATGTTTCTCGAATCCGTCATGCATGTATCATGTACGGAACCCGGAATGCCATGTTGATGGAATTCATGTAAATTATATATCTATTAGGTTGAATACACTCCAGAAGTATTCTTCTGTGAAAAATGAACGAATTCGAAACTTGTGTTAGGGAAAGCTTGTGAAAATGTGTACACGAGTCTATATGAAATTATTCCTTTTATAGAGGATGAAAATCAGTAATCCACATGCTCACAACTCAGGAATGCATGTATGTCGAATCCGTCATGCATGTTACATGTACGGAATACGGAATATCATGTTGAAGGAATCTATTCAAATTACATATCTCTAGGGTAGAATTCGCTCCAAGAGGGTTTTCCTGGGATCAAAGTGTGATTCTTGAAACTGGTGATAGGAGAAGCAACGAAGTCCAAGGAACTATTTCAAAGTGCATAAGTAACTTGTTTGGTGGTTGAAACATCTGTCATGCGCATGTTCACAGCTCAGAAATGCATGTTTGAGGAATCCGTGATGCATGAAACATGTTCGGAATACGGAATGCCATGGTTATGTAAACAATGTAAATTACATGTGTATTGGTGAGAATTCGCTCAAAGAGAGTTTTCTACTGCCAAATGTCCGATTTTAGAACCTGGTGATACAAAAAACTTATGAAGTCAGAGTAAATATTTCAAAGTGTAATATATGCCTTCTTTGGTGGATGAAAGTTCACTAATACACATGCTCACAACTCAGAAACGCATGTTTCTCGAATCCGTCATGCATGTATCATGTACGGAACCCGGAATGCCATGTTGATGGAATTCATGTAAATTATACATCTATTAGGTGGAATACACTCCAGAAGTATTCTTCTGTGAAAAATGAACGAATTCGAAACTTGTGTTAGGGAAAGCTTGTGAAAATGTGTACACGAGTCTATATGAAATTATTCCTTTTATAGAGGATGAAAAATCAGTAATCCACATGCTCACAACTCAGGAATGCATGTATGTCGAATCCGTCATGCATGTAACATGTACGGAACACGGAATGTCATGTTGAAGGAATCTATTCAAATTACATATCTCTAGGGTAGAATTCACTCCAAGAGGGTTTTCCTGGGATCAAAGTGTGATTCTTGAAACTGGTGATAGGAGAAGCAACGAAGTCCAAGGAACTATTTCAAAGTGCATAAGTAACTTGTTTGGTGGTTGAAACATCTGTCATGCGCATGTTCACAGCTCAGAAATGCATGTTTGAGGAATCCGTGATGCATGAAACATGTTCGGAATACGGAATGCCATGGTTATGTAAACAATGTAAATTACATGTGTATTGGTGAGAATTCGCTCAAAGAGAGTTTTCTACTGCCAAATGTCCGATTTTAGAACCTGGTGATACAAAAAACTTATGAAGTCAGAGTAAATATTTCAAAGTGTAATATATGCCTTCTTTGGTGGATGAAAGTTCACTAATCCACATGCTCACAACTCAGAAACGCATGTTTCTCGAATCCGTCATGCATGTATCATGTACGGAACCCGGAATGCCATGTTGAAGGAATTCATGTAAATTATATATCTATTAGGTTGAATACACTCCAGAAGTATTCTTCTGTGAAAAATGAACGAATTCGAAACTTGTGTTAGGGAAAGATTGTGAAAATGTGTACACGAGTCTATATGAAATTATTCCTTTTATAGAGGAGGAAAAATCAGTAATCCACATGGTCACAACTCAGGAATGCATGTATGTCGAATCCGTCATGCATGTAACATGTACGGAACACGGAATATCATGTTGAAGGAATCTATTCAAATTACATATCTCTAGGGTAGAATTCGCTCCAAGAGGGTTTTCCTGTGATCAAAGTGTGATTCTTGAAACTGGTGATAGGAGAAGCAACGAAGTCCAAGGAACTATTTCAAAGTGCATAAGTAACTTGTTTGGTGGTTGAAACATCTGTCATGTGCATGTTCACAGCTCAGAAATGCATGTTTGAGGAATCCGTGATGCATGAAACATGTTCGGAATACAGAATGCCATGGTTATGTAAACAATGTAAATTACATGTGTATTGGTGAGAATTCGCTCAAAGAGAGTTTTCTACTGCCAAATGTCCGATTTTAGAACCTGGTGATACAAAAAACTTATGAAGTCAGAGTAAATATTTCAAAGTGTAATATATGCCTTCTTTGGTGGATGAAAGTTCACTAATCCACATGCTCACAACTCAGAAACGCATGTTTCTCGAATCCGTCATGCATGTATCATGTACGGAACCCGGAATGCCATGTTGATGGAATTCATGTAAATTATATATCTATTAGGTTGAATACACTCCAGAAGTATTCTTCTGTGAAAAATGAACGAATTCGAAACTTGTGTTAGGGAAAGATTGTGAAAATGTGTACACGAGTCTATATGAAATTATTCCTTTTATAGAGGAGGAAAAATCAGTAATCCACATGCTCACAACTCAGGAATGCATGTATGTCGAATCCGTCATGCATGTAACATGTACGGAACACGGAATATCATGTTGAAGGAATCTATTCAAATTACATATCTCTAGGGTAGAATTCGCTCCAAGAGGGTTTTCCTGTGATCAAAGTGTGATTCTTGAAAATGGTGATAGGAGAAGCAACGAAGTCCAAGGAACTATTTCAAAGTGCATAAGTAACTTGTTTGGTGGTTGAAACATCTGTCATGTGCATGTTCACAGCTCAGAAATGCATGTTTGAGGAATCCGTGATGCATGAAACATGTTCGGAATACAGAATGCCATGGTTATGTAAACAATGTAAATTACATGTGTATTGCTGAGAATTCGCTCAAAGAGAGTTTTCTACTGCCAAATGTCCGATTTTAGAACCTGGTGATACAAAAAACTTATGAAGTCAGAGTAAATATTTCAAAGTGTAATATATGCCTTCTTTGGTGGATGAAAGTTCACTAATCCACATGCTCACAACTCAGAAACGCATGTTTCTCGAATCCGTCATGCATGTATCATGTACGGAACCCGGAATGCCATGTTGATGGAATTCATGTAAATTATATATCTATTAGGTTGAATACACTCCAGAAGTATTCTTCTGTGAAAAATGAACGAATTCGAAACTTGTGTTAGGGAAAGATTGTGAAAATGTGTACACGAGTCTATATGAAATTATTCCTTTTATAGAGGAGGAAAAATCAGTAATCCACATGCTCACAACTCAGGAATGCATGTATGTCGAATCCGTCATGCATGTAACATGTACGGAACACGGAATATCATGTTGAAGGAATCTATTCAAATTACATATCTCTAGGGTAGAATTCGCTCCAAGAGGGTTTTCCTGTGATCAAAGTGTGATTCTTGAAACTGGTGATAGGAGAAGCAACGAAGTCCAAGGAACTATTTCAAAGTGCATAAGTAACTTGTTTGGTGGTTGAAACATCTGTCATGTGCATGTTCACAGCTCAGAAATGCATGTTTGAGGAATCCGTGATGCATGAAACATGTTCGGAATACAGAATGCCATGGTTATGTAAACAATGTAAATTACATGTGTATTGGTGAGAATTCGCTCAAAGAGAGTTTTCTACTGCCAAATGTCCGATTTTAGAACCTGGTGATACAAAAAACTTATGAAGTCAGAGTAAATATTTCAAAGTGTAATATATGCCTTCTTTGGTGGATGAAAGTTCACTAATCCACATGCTCACAACTCAGAAACGCATGTTTCTCGAATCCGTCATGCATGTATCATGTACGGAACCCGGAATGCCATGTTGATGGAATTCATGTAAATTATATATCTATTAGGTTGAATACACTCCAGAAGTATTCTTCTGTGAAAAATGAACGAATTCGAAACTTGTGTTAGGGAAAGCTTGTGAAAATGTGTACACGAGTCTATATGAAATTATTCCTTTTATAGAGGATGAAAAATCAGTAATCCACATGCTCACAACTCAGGAATGCATGTATGTCGAATCCGTCATGCATGTAACATGTACGGAACACGGAATATCATGTTGAAGGAATCTATTCAAATTACATATCTCTAGGGTAGAATTCACTCCAAGAGGGTTTTCCTGGGATCAAAGTGTGATTCTTGAAACTGGTGATAGGAGAAGCAACGAAGTCCAAGGAACTATTTCAAAGTGCATAAGTAACTTGTTTGGTGGTTGAAACATCTGTCATGCGCATGTACACAGCTCAGAAATGCATGTTTGAGGAATCCGTGATGCATGAAACATGTTCGGAATACGGAATGCCATGGTTATGTAAACAATGTAAATTACATGTGTATCGGTGAGAATTCGCTCAAAGAGAGTTTTCTACTGCCAAATGTCCGATTTTAGAACCTGGTGATACAAAAAACTTATGAAGTCAGAGTAAATATTTCAAAGTGTAATATATGCCTTCTTTGGTGGATGAAAGTTCACTAATCCACATGCTCACAACTCAGAAACGCATGTTTCTCGAATCCGTCATGCATGTATCATGTACGGAACCCGGAATGCCATGTTGATGGAATTCATGTAAATTATATATCTATTAGGTTGAATACACTCCAGAAGTATTGTTCTGTGAAAAATGAACGAATTCGAAACTTGTGTTAGGGAAAGCTTGTGAAAATGTGTACACGAGTCTATATGAAATTATTCCTTTTATAGAGGATGAAAAATCAGTAATCCACATGCTCACAACTCAGGAATGCATGTATGTCGAATCCGTCATGCATGTAACATGTACGGAACACGGAATATCATGTTGAAGGGATCTATTCAAATTACATATCTCTAGGGTAGAATTCGCTCCAAGAGGGTTTTCCTGGGATCAAAGTGTGATTCTTGAAACTGGTGATAGGAGAAGCAACGAAGTCCAAGGAACTATTTCAAAGTGCATAAGTAACTTGTTTGGTGGTTGAAACATCTGTCATGCGCATGTTCACAGCTCAGAAATTCATGTTTGAGGAATCCGTGATGCATGAAACATGTTCGGAATACGGAATGCCATGGTTATGTAAACAATGTAAATTACATGTGTATTGGTGAGACTTCGATCAAAGAGTGTTTTCCACTGCCAAATGTCCAATTTTAGAACCTGGTGATACAAAAAACATATGAAGTCAGAGTAAATATTTCAAAGTGTAATATATGCCTTCTTTGGTGGATGAAAGTTCACTAATCCACATGCTCACAACTCAGAAACGCATGTTTCTCGAATCCGTCATGCATGTATTATGTACGGAACCCGGAATGCCATGTTGATGGAATTCATGTAAATTATATATCTATTAGGTTGAATACACTCCAGAAGTATTCTTCTGTGAAAAATGAACGAATTCGAAACTTGTGTTAGGGAAAGCTTGTGAAAATGTGTACACGAGTCTATATGAAATTATTCCTTTTATACAGGTTGAAAAATCAGTAATCCACATGCTCACAACTCAGGAATGCATGTATGTCGAATGCGTCATGCATGTAACATGTACGGAACACGGAATATCATGTTGAAGGAATCTATTCAAATTACATATCTCTAGGGTAGAATTCGCTCCAAGAGGGTTTTCCTGGGATCAAAGTGTGATTCTTGAAACTGGTGATAGGAGAAGCAATGAAGTCCAAGAAACTATTTCAAAGTGCATAAGTAACTTGTTTGGTGGTTGAAACATCTGTCATGCGCATGTTCACAGCTCAGAAATGCATGTTTGAGGAATCCGTGATGCATGAAACTTGTTCGGAATACGGAAATCCATGGTTATGTAAACAATGTAAATTACATGTGTACTGCTGAGAATTCGCCCAAAGAGTGTTTTCTACTGCCAAATGTCCGATTTTAGAACCTGGTGATAAAAAAACTTATGAAGTCAGAGTAAATATTTCAAAGTGTAATATATGCCTTCTTTGGTGGATGAAAGTTCACTAATCCACATGCTCACAACTCAGAAACGCATGTTTCTCGAATCCGTCATGCATGAATCATGTACGGAACCCGGAATGCCATGTTGATGGAATTCATGTAAATTATATATCTATTAGGTTGAATACACTCCAGAAGTATTCTTCTGTGAAAAATGAACGAATTCGAAACTTGTGTTAGGGAAAGCTTGTGAAAATGTGTACACGAGTCTATATGAAATTATTCCTTTTATAGAGGTTGAAAAATCAGTAATCCACATGCTCACAACTCAGGAATGCATGTATGTCGAATCCGTCATGCATGTAACATGTACGGAACACGGAATATCATTTTGAAGGAATCTATTCAAATTACATATCTCTAGGGTAGAATTCGCTCCAAGAGGGTTTTCCTGGGATCAAAGTGTGATTCTTGAAACTGGTGATAGGAGAAGCAACGAAGTCCAAGGAACTATTTCAAAGTGCATAAGTAACTTGTTTGGTGGTTGAAACATCTGTCATGCGCATGTTCACAGCTCAGAAATGCATGTTTGAGGAATCCGTGATGCATGAAACATGTTCGGAATACGGAATGCCATGGTTATGTAAACAATGTAAATTACATGTGTATTGGTGAGAATTCGCTCACAGAGTGTTTTCCACTGCCAAATGTCCGATTTTAGAACCTGGTGATACAAAAAACTTATGAAGTCAGAGTAAATAATTCAAAGTGTAATATATGCCTTCTTTGGTGGATGAAAGTTCACTAATCCACATGCTCACAACTCAGAAACGCATGTTTCTCGAATCCGTCATGCATGTATCATGTACGGAACCCGGAATGCCATGTTGATGGAATTCATGTAAATTATATATCTATTAGGTTGAATACACTCCAGAAGTATTCTTCTGTGAAAAATGAACGAATTCGAAACTTGTGTTAGGGAAAGCTTGTGAAAATGTGTACACGAGTCTATATGAAATTATTCCTTTTATAGAGGAGGAAAAATCAGTAATCCACATGGTCACAACTCAGGAATGCATGTATGTCGAATCCGTCATGCATGTAACATGTACGGAACATGGAATATCATGTTGAAGGAATCTATTCAAATTACATATCTCTAGGGTAGAATTCGCTCCAAGAGGGTTTTCCTGTGATCAAAGTGTGATTCTTGAAACTGGTGATAGGAGAAGCAACGAAGCCCAAGGAACTATTTCAAAGTGCATAAGTACCTTGTTTGGTGGTTGAAACATCTGTCATGTGCATGTTCACAGCTCAGAAATGCATGTTTGAGGAATCCGTGATGCATGAAACATGTTCGGAATACAGAATGCCATGGTTATGTAAACAATGTAAATTACATGTGTATTGGTGAGAATTCGCTCAAAGAGAGTTTTCTACTGCCAAATGTCCGATTTTAGAACCTGGTGATACAAAAAACTTATGAAGTCAGAGTAAATATTTCAAAGTGTAATATATGCCTTCTTTGGTGGATGAAAGTTCACTAATCCACATGCTCACAACTCAGAAACGCATGTTTCTCGAATCCGTCATGCATGTATCATGTACGGAACCCGGAATGCCATGTTGATGGAATTCATGTAAATTATATATCTATTAGGTTGAATACACTCCAGAAGTATTCTTCTGTGAAAAATGAACGAATTCGAAACTTGTGTTAGGGAAAGCTTGTGAAAATGTGTACACGAGTCTATATGAAATTATTCCTTTTATAGAGGATGAAAATCAGTAATCCACATGCTCACAACTCAGGAATGCATGTATGTCGAATCCGTCATGCATGTTACATGTACGGAATACGGAATATCATGTTGAAGGAATCTATTCAAATTACATATCTCTAGGGTAGAATTCGCTCCAAGAGGGTTTTCCTGGGATCAAAGTGTGATTCTTGAAACTGGTGATAGGAGAAGCAACGAAGTCCAAGGAACTATTTCAAAGTGCATAAGTAACTTGTTTGGTGGTTGAAACATCTGTCATGCGCATGTTCACAGCTCAGAAATGCATGTTTGAGGAATCCGTGATGCATGAAACATGTTCGGAATACGGAATGCCATGGTTATGTAAACAATGTAAATTACATGTGTATTGGTGAGAATTCGCTCAAAGAGAGTTTTCTACTGCCAAATGTCCGATTTTAGAACCTGGTGATACAAAAAACTTATGAAGTCAGAGTAAATATTTCAAAGTGTAATATATGCCTTCTTTGGTGGATGAAAGTTCACTAATCCACATGCTCACAACTCAGAAACGCATGTTTCTCGAATCCGTCATGCATGTATCATGTATGGAACCCGGAATGCCATGTTGATTGAATTCATGTAAATTATACATCTATTAGGTTGAATACACTCCAGAAGTATTCTTCTGTGAAAAATGAACGAATTTGAAACTTGTGTTAGGGAAAGCTTGTGAAAATGTGTACACGAGTCTATATGAAATTATTCCTTTTATAGAGGATGAAAATCAGTAATCCACATGCTCACAACTCAGGAATGCATGTATGTCGAATCCGTCATGCATGTAACATGTACGGAATACGGAATATCATGTTGAAGGAATCTATTCAAATTACATATCTCTAGGGTAGAATTCGCTCCAAGAGGGTTTTCCTGGGATCAAAGTGTGATTCTTGAAACTGGTGATAGGAGAAGCAACGAAGTCCAAGGAACTAATTCAAAGTGCATAAGTAACTTGTTTGGTGGTTGAAACATCTGTCATGCGCATGTTCACAGCTCAGAAATGCATGTTTGAGGAATCCGTGATGCATGAAACATGTTCGGAATACGGAATGCCATGGTTATGTAAACAATGTAAATTACATGTGTATCGGTGAGAATTCGCTCAAAGAGTGTTTTCCACTGCCAAATGTCCGATTTTAGAACCTGGTGATACAAAAAACTTATGAAGTCAGAGTAAATATTTCAAAGTGTAATATATGCCTTCTTTGGTGGATGAAAGTTCACTAATCCACATGCTCACAACTCAGAAACGCATGTTTCTCGAATCCGTCATGCATGTATCATGTACGGAACCCGGAATGCCATGTTGATGGAATTCATGTAAATTATACATCTATTAGGTTGAATACACTCCAGAAGTATTCTTCTGTGAAAAATGAAGGAATTCGAAACTTGTGTTAGGGAAAGCTTGTGAAAATGTGTACACGAGTCTATATGAAATTATTCCTTTTATAGAGGATGAAAAATCAGTAATCCACATGCTCACAACTCAGGAATGCATGTATGTCGAATCCGTCATGCATGTAACATGTACGGAACACGGAATGTCATGTTGAAGGAATCTATTCAAATTACATATGTCTAGGGTAGAATTCGCTCCAAGAGGGTTTTCCTTTGATCAAAGTGTGATTCTTGAAACTGGTGATAGGAGAAGCAACGAAGTCCAAGGAACTATTTCAAAGTGCATAAGTAACTTGTCTGGTGGTTGAAACATCTCTCATGCGCATGTTCACAGCTCAGAAATGCATGTTTGAGGAATTCGTGATGCATGAAACATGTTCGGAATACGGAATGCCATGGTTATGTAAACAATGTAAATTACATGTGTATTGGTGAGAATTCGCTCAAAGAGAGTTTTCTACTGCCAAATGTCCGATTTTAGAACCTGGTGATAAAAAAACTTATGAAGTCAGAGTAAATATTTCAAAGTGTAATATATGCCTTCTTTGGTGGATGAAAGTTCACTAATCCACATGCTCACAACTCAGAAACGCATGTTTCTCGAATCCGTCATGCATGAATCATGTACGGAACCCGGAATGCCATGTTGATGGAATTCATGTAAATTATATATCTATTAGGTTGAATAAACTCCAGAAGTATTCTTCTGTGAAAAATGAACGAATTCGAAACTTGTGTTAGGGAAAGCTTGTGAAAATGTGTACACGAGTCTATATGAAATTATTCCTTTTATAGAGGTTGAAAAATCAGTAATCCACATGCTCACAACTCAGGAATGCATGTATGTCGAATCCGTCATGCATGTAACATGTACGGAACACGGAATATCATTTTGAAGGAATCTATTCAAATTACATATCTCTAGGGTAGAATTCGCTCCAAGAGGGTTTTCCTGGGATCAAAGTGTGATTCTTGAAACTGGTGATAGGAGAAGCAACGAAGTCCAAGGAACTATTTCAAAGTGCATAAGTAACTTGTTTGGTGGTTGAAACATCTGTCATGCGCATGTTCACAGCTCAGAAATGCATGTTTGAGGAATCCGTGATGCATGAAACATGTTCGGAATACGGAATGCCATGGTTATGTAAACAATGTAAATTACATGTGTATTGGTGAGAATTCGCTCAAAGAGAGTTTTCTACTGCCAAATGTCCGATTTTAGAACCTGGTGATACAAAAAACTTATGAAGTCAGAGTAAATATTTCAAAGTGTAATATATGCCTTCTTTGGTGGATGAAAGTTCACTAATCCACATGCTCACAACTCAGAAACGCATGTTTCTCGAATCCGTCATGCATGTATCATGTACGGAACCCGGAATGCCATGTTGATGGAATTCATGTAAATTATATATCTATTAGGTTGAATACACTCCAGAAGTATTGTTCTGTGAAAAATGAACGAATTCGAAACTTGTGTTAGGGAAAGCTTGTGAAAATGTGTACACGAGTCTATATGAAATTATTCCTTTTATAGAGGATGAAAAATCAGTAATCCACATGCTCACAACTCAGGAATGCATGTATGTCGAATCCGTCATGCATGTAACATGTACGGAACACGGAATATCATGTTGAAGGAATCTATTCAAATTACATATCTCTAGGGTAGAATTCGCTCCAAGAGGGTTTTCCTGGGATCAAAGTGTGATTCTTGAAACTGGTGATAGGAGAAGCAACGAAGTCCAAGGAACTATTTCAAAGTGCATAAGTAACTTGTTTGGTGGTTGAAACATCTGTCATGTGCATGTTCACAGCTCAGAAATGCATGTTTGAGGAATCCGTGATGCATGAAACATGTTCGGAATACGGAATGCCATGGTTATGTAAACAATGTAAATTACATGTGTATTGGTGAGAATTCGCTCAAAGAGAGTTTTCTACTGCCAAATGTCCGATTTTAGAACCTGGTGATACAAAAAACTTATGAAGTCAGAGTAAATATTTCAAAGTGTAATATATGCCTTCTTTGGTGGATGAAAGTTCACTAATCCACATGCTCACAACTCAGAAACGCATGTTTCTCGAATCCGTCATGCATGTATCATGTACGGAACCCGGAATGCCATGTTGATGGAATTCATGTAAATTATATATCTATTAGGTTGAATACACTCCAGAAGTATTCTTCTGTGAAAAATGAACGAATTCGAAACTTGTGTTAGGGAAAGCTTGTGAAAATGTGTACACGAGTCTATATGAAATTATTCCTTTTATAGAGGATGAAAATCAGTAATCCACATGCTCACAACTCAGGAATGCATGTATGTCGAATCCGTCATGCATGTTACATGTACGGAATACGGAATATCATGTTGAAGGAATCTATTCAAATTACATATCTCTAGGGTAGAATTCGCTCCAAGAGGGTTTTCCTGGGATCAAAGTGTGATTCTTGAAACTGGTGATAGGAGAAGCAACGAAGTCCAAGGAACTATTTCAAAGTGCATAAGTAACTTGTTTGGTGGTTGAAACATCTGTCATGCGCATGTTCACAGCTCAGAAATGCATGTTTGAGGAATCCGTGATGCATGAAACATGTTCGGAATACGGAATGCCATGGTTATGTAAACAATGTAAATTACATGTGTATTGGTGAGAATTCGCTCAAAGAGAGTTTTCTACAGCCAAATGTCCGATTTTAGAACCTGGTGATACAAAAAACTTATGAAGTCAGAGTAAATATTTCAAAGTGTAATATATGCCTTCTTTGGTGGATGAAAGTTCACTAATCCACATGCTCACAACTCAGAAACGCATGTTTCTCGAATCCGTCATGCATGTATCATGTACGGAACCCGGAATGCCATGTTGATGGAATTCATGTAAATTATATATCTATTAGGTTGAATACACTCCAGAAGTATTCTTCTGTGAAAAATGAACGAATTCGAAACTTGTGTTAGGGAAAGCTTGTGAAAATGTGTACACGAGTCTATATGAAATTATTCCTTTTATAGAGGATGAAAATCAGTAATCCACATGCTCACAACTCAGGAATGCATGTATGTCGAATCCGTCATGCATGTTACATGTACGGAATACGGAATATCATGTTGAAGGAATCTATTCAAATTACATATCTCTAGGGTAGAATTCGCTCCAAGAGGGTTTTCCTGGGATCAAAGTGTGATTCTTGAAACTGGTGATAGGAGAAGCAACGAAGTCCAAGGAACTATTTCAAAGTGCATAAGTAACTTGTTTGGTGGTTGAAACATCTGTCATGCGCATGTTCACAGCTCAGAAATGCATGTTTGAGGAATCCGTGATGCATGAAACATGTTCGGAATACGGAATGCCATGGTTATGTAAACAATGTAAATTACATGTGTATTGGTGAGAATTCGCTCAAAGAGATTTTTCTACTGCCAAATGTCCGATTTTAGAACCTGGTGATACAAAAAACTTATGAAGTCAGAGTAAATATTTCAAAGTGTAATATATGCCTTCTTTGGTGGATGAAAGTTCACTAATACACATGCTCACAACTCAGAAACGCATGTTTCTCGAATCCGTCATGCATGTATCATGTACGGAACCCGGAATGCCATGTTGATGGAATTCATGTAAATTATACATCTATTAGGTGGAATACACTCCAGAAGTATTCTTCTGTGAAAAATGAACGAATTCGAAACTTGTGTTAGGGAAAGCTTGTGAAAATGTGTACACGAGTCTATATGAAATTATTCCTTTTATAGAGGATGAAAAATCAGTAATCCACATGCTCACAACTCAGGAATGCATGTATGTCGAATCCGTCATGCATGTAACATGTACGGAACACGGAATGTCATGTTGAAGGAATCTATTCAAATTACATATCTCTAGGGTAGAATTCACTCCAAGAGGGTTTTCCTGGGATCAAAGTGTGATTCTTGAAACTGGTGATAGGAGAAGCAACGAAGTCCAAGGAACTATTTCAAAGTGCATAAGTAACTTGTTTGGTGGTTGAAACATCTGTCATGCGCATGTTCACAGCTCAGAAATGCATGTTTGAGGAATCCGTGATGCATGAAACATGTTCGGAATACGGAATGCCATGGTTATGTAAACAATGTAAATTACATGTGTATTGGTGAGAATTCGCTCAAAGAGAGTTTTCTACTGCCAAATGTCCGATTTTAGAACCTGGTGATACAAAAAACTTATGAAGTCAGAGTAAATATTTCAAAGTGTAATATATGCCTTCTTTGGTGGATGAAAGTTCACTAATCCACATGCTCACAACTCAGAAACGCATGTTTCTCGAATCCGTCATGCATGTATCATGTACGGAACCCGGAATGCCATGTTGATGGAATTCATGTAAATTATATATCTATTAGGTTGAATACACTCCAGAAGTATTGTTCTGTGAAAAATGAACGAATTCGAAACTTGTGTTAGGGAAAGATTGTGAAAATGTGTACACGAGTCTATATGAAATTATTCCTTTTATAGAGGAGGAAAAATCAGTAATCCACATGCTCACAACTCAGGAATGCATGTATGTCGAATCCGTCATGCATGTAACATGTACGGAACACGGAATATCATGTTGAAGGAATCTATTCAAATTACATATCTCTAGGGTAGAATTCGCTCCAAGAGGGTTTTCCTGTGATCAAAGTGTGATTCTTGAAACTGGTGATAGGAGAAGCAACGAAGTCCAAGGAACTATTTCAAAGTGCATAAGTAACTTGTTTGGTGGTTGAAACATCTGTCATGTGCATGTTCACAGCTCAGAAATGCATGTTTGAGGAATCCGTGATGCATGAAACATGTTCGGAATACAGAATGCCATGGTTATGTAAACAATGTAAATTACATGTGTATTGGTGAGAATTCGCTCAAAGAGAGTTTTCTACTGCCAAATGTCCGATTTTAGAACCTGGTGATACAAAAAACTTATGAAGTCAGAGTAAATATTTCAAAGTGTAATATATGCCTTCTTTGGTGGATGAAAGTTCACTAATCCACATGCTCACAACTCAGAAACGCATGTTTCTCGAATCCGTCATGCATGTATCATGTACGGAACCCGGAATGCCATGTTGATGGAATTCATGTAAATTATATATCTATTAGGTTGAATACACTCCAGAAGTATTCTTCTGTGAAAAATGAACGAATTCGAAACTTGTGTTAGGGAAAGATTGTGAAAATGTGTACACGAGTCTATATGAAATTATTCCTTTTATAGAGGAGGAAAAATCAGTAATCCACATGCTCACAACTCAGGAATGCATGTATGTCGAATCCGTCATGCATGTAACATGTACGGAACACGGAATATCATGTTGAAGGAATCTATTCAAATTACATATCTCTAGGGTAGAATTCGCTCCAAGAGGGTTTTCCTGTGATCAAAGTGTGATTCTTGAAACTGGTGATAGGAGAAGCAACGAAGTCCAAGGAACTATTTCAAAGTGCATAAGTAACTTGTTTGGTGGTTGAAACATCTGTCATGTGCATGTTCACAGCTCAGAAATGCATGTTTGAGGAATCCGTGATGCATGAAACATGTTCGGAATACAGAATGCCATGGTTATGTAAACAATGTAAATTACATGTGTATTGCTGAGAATTCGCTCAAAGAGAGTTTTCTACTGCCAAATGTCCGATTTTAGAACCTGGTGATACAAAAAACTTATGAAGTCAGAGTAAATATTTCAAAGTGTAATATATGCCTTCTTTGGTGGATGAAAGTTCACTAATCCACATGCTCACAACTCAGAAACGCATGTTTCTCGAATCCGTCATGCATGTATCATGTACGGAACCCGGAATGCCATGTTGATGGAATTCATGTAAATTATATATCTATTAGGTTGAATACACTCCAGAAGTATTCTTCTGTGAAAAATGAACGAATTCGAAACTTGTGTTAGGGAAAGCTTGTGAAAATGTGTACACGAGTCTATATGAAATTATTCCTTTTATAGAGGATGAAAAATCAGTAATCCACATGCTCACAACTCAGGAATGCATGTATGTCGAATCCGTCATGCATGTAACATGTACGGAACACGGAATATCATGTTGAAGGAATCTATTCAAATTACATATCTCTAGGGTAGAATTCACTCCAAGAGGGTTTTCCTGGGATCAAAGTGTGATTCTTGAAACTGGTGATAGGAGAAGCAACGAAGTCCAAGGAACTATTTCAAAGTGCATAAGTAACTTGTTTGGTGGTTGAAACATCTGTCATGCGCATGTTCACAGCTCAGAAATGCATGTTTGAGGAATCCGTGATGCATGAAACATGTTCGGAATACGGAATGCCATGGTTATGTAAACAATGTAAATTAAATGTGTATCGGTGAGAATTCGCTCAAAGAGAGTTTTCTACTGCCAAATGTCCGATTTTAGAACCTGGTGATACAAAAAACTTATGAAGTCAGAGTAAATATTTCAAAGTGTAATATATGCCTTCTTTGGTGGATGAAAGTTCACTAATCCACATGCTCACAACTCAGAAACGCATGTTTCTCGAATCCGTCATGCATGTATCATGTACGGAACCCGGAATGCCATGTTGATGGAATTCATGTAAATTATATATCTATTAGGTTGAATACACTCCAGAAGTATTGTTCTGTGAAAAATGAACGAATTCGAAACTTGTGTTAGGGAAAGCTTGTGAAAATGTGTACACGAGTCTATATGAAATTATTCCTTTTATAGAGGATGAAAAATCAGTAATCCACATGCTCACAACTCAGGAATGCATGTATGTCGAATCCGTCATGCATGTAACATGTACGGAACACGGAATATCATGTTGAAGGGATCTATTCAAATTACATATCTCTAGGGTAGAATTCGCTCCAAGAGGGTTTTCCTGTGATCAAAGTGTGATTCTTGAAACTGGTGATAGGAGAAGCAATGAAGTCCAAGGAACTATTTCAAAGTGCATAAGTAACTTGTTTGGTGGTTGAAACATCTGTCATGCGCATGTTCACAGCTCAGAAATTCATGTTTGAGGAATCCGTGATGCATGAAACATGTTCGGAATACGGAATGCCATGGTTATGTAAACAATTTAAATTACATGTGTATTGGTGAGACTTCGCTCAAAGAGTGTTTTCCACTGCCAAATGTCCAATTTTAGAACCTGGTGATACAAAAAACATATGAAGTCAGAGTAAATATTTCAAAGTGTAATATATGCCTTCTTTGGTGGATGAAAGTTCACTAATCCACATGCTCACAACTCAGAAACGCATGTTTCTCGAATCCGTCATGCATGTATTATGTACGGAACCCGGAATGCCATGTTGATGGAATTCATGTAAATTATATATCTATTAGGTTGAATACACTCCAGAAGTATTCTTCTGTGAAAAATGAACGAATTCGAAACTTGTGTTAGGGAAAGCTTGTGAAAATGTGTACACGAGTCTATATGAAATTATTCCTTTTATAGAGGATGAAAAATCAGTAATCCACATGCTCACAACTCAGGAATGCATGTATGTCGAATCCGTCATGCATGTTACATGTACGGAATACGGAATATCATGTTGAAGGAATCTATTCAAATTACATATCTCTAGGGTAGAATTCGCTCCAAGAGGGTTTTCCTGGGATCAAAGTGTGATTCTTGAAACTGGTGATAGGAGAAGCAACGAAGTCCAAGGAACTATTTCAAAGTGCATAAGTAACTTGTTTGGTGGTTGAAACATCTGTCATGCGCATGTTCACAGCTCAGAAATGCATGTTTGAGGAATCCGTGATGCATGAAACATGTTCGGAATACGGAATGCCATGGTTATGTAAACAATGTAAATTACATGTGTATTGGTGAGAATTCGCTCAAAGAGAGTTTTCTACTGCCAAATGTCCGATTTTAGAACCTGGTGATACAAAAAACTTATGAAGTCAGAGTAAATATTTCAAAGTGTAATATATGCCTTCTTTGGTGGATGAAAGTTCACTAATCCACATGCTCACAACTCAGAAACGCATGTTTCTCGAATCCGTCATGCATGTATCATGTACGGAACCCGGAATGCCATGTTGATGGAATTCATGTAAATTATACATCTATTAGGTGGAATACACTCCAGAAGTATTCTTTTGTGAAAAATGAACGAATTCGAAACTTGTGTTAGGGAAAGCTTGTGAAAATGTGTACACGAGTCTATATGAAATTATTCCTTTTATAGAGGATGAAAAATCAGTAATCCACATGCTCACAACTCAGGAATGCATGTATGTCGAATCCGTCATGCATGTAACATGTACGGAACACGGAATGTCATGTTGAAGGAATCTATTCAAATTACATATCTCTAGGGTAGAATTCACTCCAAGAGGGTTTTCCTGGGATCAAAGTGTGATTCTTGAAACTGGTGATAGGAGAAGCAACGAAGTCCAAGGAACTATTTCAAAGTGCATAAGTAACTTGTTTGGTGGTTGAAACATCTGTCATGCGCATGTTCACAGCTCAGAAATGCATGTTTGAGGAATCCGTGATGCATGAAACATGTTCGGAATACGGAATGCCATGGTTATGTAAACAATGTAAATTACATGTGTATTGGTGAGAATTCGCTCAAAGAGAGTTTTCTACTGCCAAATGTCCGATTTTAGAACCTGGTGATACAAAAAACTTATGAAGTCAGATTAAATATTTCAAAGTGTAATATATGCCTTCTTTGGTGGATGAAAGTTCACTAATCCACATGCTCACAACTCAGAAACGCATGTTTCTCGAATCCGTCATGCATGTATCATGTACGGAACCCGGAATGCCATGTTGATGGAATTCATGTAAATTATATATCTATTAGGTTGAATACACTCCAGAAGTATTCTTCTGTGAAAAATGAACGAATTCGAAACTTGTGTTAGGGAAAGATTGTGAAAATGTGTACACGAGTCTATATGAAATTATTCCTTTTATAGAGGAGGAAAAATCAGTAATCCACATGGTCACAACTCAGGAATGCATGTATGTCGAATCCGTCATGCATGTAACATGTACGGAACACGGAATATCATGTTGAAGGAATCTATTCAAATTACATATCTCTAGGGTAGAATTCGCTCCAAGAGGGTTTTCCTGTGATCAAAGTGTGATTCTTGAAACTGGTGATAGGAGAAGCAACGAAGTCCAAGGAACTATTTCAAAGTGCATAAGTAACTTGTTTGGTGGTTGAAACATCTGTCATGTGCATGTTCACAGCTCAGAAATGCATGTTTGAGGAATCCGTGATGCATGAAACATGTTCGGAATACAGAATGCCATGGTTATGTAAACAATGTAAATTACATGTGTATTGGTGAGAATTCGCTCAAAGAGAGTTTTCTACTGCCAAATGTCCGATTTTAGAACCTGGTGATACAAAAAACTTATGAAGTCAGAGTAAATATTTCAAAGTGTAATATATGCCTTCTTTGGTGGATGAAAGTTCACTAATCCACATGCTCACAACTCAGAAACGCATGTTTCTCGAATCCGTCATGCATGTATCATGTACGGAACCCGGAATGCCATGTTGATGGAATTCATGTAAATTATATATCTATTAGGTTGAATACACTCCAGAAGTATTCTTCTGTGAAAAATGAACGAATTCGAAACTTGTGTTAGGGAAAGCTTGTGAAAATGTGTACACGAGTCTATATGAAATTATTCCTTTTATAGAGGATGAAAAATCAGTAATCCACATGCTCACAACTCAGGAATGCATGTATGTCGAATCCATCATGCATGTAACATGTACGGAACACGGAATATCATGTTGAAGGAATCTATTCAAATTACATATCTCTAGGGTAGAATTCGCTCCAAGAGGGTTTTCCTGGGATCAAAGTGTGATTCTTGAAACTGGTGATAGGAGAAGCAACGAAGTCCAAGGAACTATTTCAAAGTGCATAAGTAACTTGTTTGGTGGTTGAAACATCTGTCATGTGCATGTTCACAGCTCAGAAATGCATGTTTGAGGAATCCGTGATGCATGAAACATGTTCGGAATACAGAATGCCATGGTTATGTAAACAATGTAAATTACATGTGTATTGCTGAGAATTCGCTCAAAGAGAGTTTTCTACTGCCAAATGTCCGATTTTAGAACCTGGTGATACAAAAAACTTATGAAGTCAGAGTAAATATTTCAAAGTGTAATATATGCCTTCTTTGGTGGATGAAAGTTCACTAATCCACATGCTCACAACTCAGAAACGCATGTTTCTCGAATCCGTCATGCATGTATCATGTACGGAACCCGGAATGCCATGTTGATGGAATTCATGTAAATTATACATCTATTAGGTTGAATACACTCCAGAAGTATTCTTCTGTGAAAAATGAACGAATTCGAAACTTGTGTTAGGGAAAGCTTGTGAAAATGTGTACACGAGTCTATATGAAATTATTCCTTTTATAGAGGATGAAAAATCAGTAATCCACATGCTCACAACTCAGGAATGCATGTATGTCGAATCCGTCATGCATGTAACATGTACGGAACACGGAATATCATGTTGAAGGGATCTATTCAAATTACATATCTCTAGGGTAGAATTCGCTCCAAGAGGGTTTTCCTGTGATCAAAGTGTGATTCTTGAAACTGGTGATAGGAGAAGCAACGAAGTCCAAGGAACTATTTCAAAGTGCATAAGTAACTTGTTTGGTGGTTGAAACATCTGTCATGCGCATTTTCACAGCTCAGAAATTCATGTTTGAGGAATCCGTGATGCATGAAACATGTTCGGAATACGGAATGCCATGGTTATGTAAACAATGTAAATTACATGTGTATTGGTGAGACTTCGCTCAAAGAGTGTTTTCCACTGCCAAATGTCCAATTTTAGAACCTGGTGATACAAAAAACATATGAAGTCAGAGTAAATATTTCAAAGTGTAATATATGCCTTCTTTGGTGGATGAAAGTTCACTAATCCACATGCTCACAACTCAGAAACGCATGTTTCTCGAATCCGTCATGCATGTATTATGTACGGAACCCGGAATGCCATGTTGATGGAATTCATGTAAATTATATATCTATTAGGTTGAATACACTCCAGAAGTATTCTTCTGTGAAAAATGAACGAATTCGAAACTTGTGTTAGGGAAAGCTTGTGAAAATGTGTACACGAGTCTATATGAAATTATTCCTTTTATACAGGTTGAAAAATCAGTAATCCACATGCTCACAACTCAGGAATGCATGTATGTCGAATGCGTCATGCATGTAACATGTACGGAACACGGAATATCATGTTGAAGGAATCTATTCAAATTACATATCTCTAGGGTAGAATTCGCTCCAAGAGGGTTTTCCTGGGATCAAAGTGTGATTCTTGAAACTGGTGATAGGAGAAGCAATGAAGTCCAAGGAACTATTTCAAAGTGCATAAGTAACTTGTTTGGTGGTTGAAACATCTGTCATGCGCATGTTCACAGCTCAGAAATGCATGTTTGAGGAATCCGTGATGCATGAAACTTGTTCGGAATACGGAAATCCATGGTTATGTAAACAATGTAAATTAAATGTGTACTGCTGAGAATTCGCTCAAAGAGTGTTTTCTACTGCCAAATGTCCGATTTTAGAACCTGGTGATAAAAAAACTTATGAAGTCAGAGTAAATATTTCAAAGTGTAATATATGCCTTCTTTGGTGGATGAAAGTTCACTAATCCACATGCTCACAACTCAGAAACGCATGTTTCTCGAATCCGTCATGCATGAATCATGTACGGAACCCGGAATGCCATGTTGATGGAATTCATGTAAATTATATATCTATTAGGTTGAATACACTCCAGAAGTATTCTTCTGTGAAAAATGAATGAATTCGAAACTTGTGTTAGGGAAAGCTTGTGAAAATGTGTACACGAGTCTATATGAAATTATTCCTTTTATAGAGGTAGAAAAATCAGTAATCCACATGCTCACAACTCAGGAATGCATGTATGTCGAATCCGTCATGCATGTAACATGTACGGAACACGGAATATCATTTTGAAGGAATCTATTCAAATTACATATCTCTAGGGTAGAATTCGCTCCAAGAGGGTTTTCCTGGGATCAAAGTGTGATTCTTGAAACTGGTGATAGGAGAAGCAACGAAGTCCAAGGAACTATTTCAAAGTGCATAAGTAACTTGTTTGGTGGTTGAAACATCTGTCGTGCGCATGTTCACAGCTCAGAAATGCATGTTTGAGGAATCCGTGATGCATGAAACATGTTCGGAATACGGAATGCCATGGTTATGTAAACAATGTAAATTACATGTGTATTGGTGAGAATTCGCTCAAAGAGTGTTTTCCACTGCCAAATGTCCGATTTTAGAACCTGGTGATACAAAAAACTTATGAAGTCAGAGTAAATATTTCAAAGTGTAATATATGCCTTCTTTGGTGGATGAAAGTTCACTAATCCACATGCTCACAACTCAGAAACGCATGTTTCTCGAATCCGTCATGCATGTATCATGTACGGAACCCGGAATGCCATGTTGATGGAATTCATGTAAATTATATATCTATTAGGTGGAATACACTCCAGAAGTATTCTTCTGTGAAAAATGAACGAATTCGAAACTTGTGTTAGGGAAAGCTTGTGAAAATGTGTACACGAGTCTATATGAAATTATTCCTTTTATAGAGGATGAAAAATCAGTAATCCACATGCTCACAACTCAGGAATGCATGTATGTCGAATCCGTCATGCATGTAACATGTACGGAACACGGAATGTCATGTTGAAGGAATCTATTCAAATTACATATGTCTAGGGTAGAATTCACTCCAAGAGGGTTTTCCTGTGATCAAAGTGTGATTCTTGAAACTGGTGATAGGAGAAGCAACGAAGTCCAAGGAACTATTTCAAAGTGCATAAGTAACTTGTTTGGTGGTTGAAACATCTGTCATGTGCATGTTCACAGCTCAGAAATGCATGTTTGAGGAATCCGTGATGCATGAAACATGTTCGGAATACAGAATGCCATGGTTATGTAAACAATGTAAATTACATGTGTATTGGTGAGAATTCGCTCAAAGAGAGTTTTCTACTGCCAAATGTCCGATTTTAGAACCTGGTGATACAAAAAACTTATGAAGTCAGAGTAAATATTTCAAAGTGTAATATATGCCTTCTTTGGTGGATGAAAGTTCACTAATCCACATGCTCACAACTCAGAAACGCATGTTTCTCGAATCCGTCATGCATGTATCATGTACGGAACCCGGAATGCCATGTTGATGGAATTCATGTAAATTATATATCTATTAGGTTGAATACACTCCAGAAGTATTCTTCTGTGAAAAATGAACGAATTCGAAACTTGTGTTAGGGAAAGATTGTGAAAATGTGTACACGAGTCTATATGAAATTATTCCTTTTATAGAGGAGGAAAAATCAGTAATCCACATGCTCACAACTCAGGAATGCATGTATGTCGAATCCGTCATGCATGTAACATGTACGGAACACGGAATATCATGTTGAAGGAATCTATTCAAATTACATATCTCTAGGGTAGAATTCGCTCCAAGAGGGTTTTCCTGTGATCAAAGTGTGATTCTTGAAACTGGTGATAGGAGAAGCAACGAAGTCCAAGGAACTATTTCAAAGTGCATAAGTAACTTGTTTGGTGGTTGAAACATCTGTCATGTGCATGTTCACAGCTCAGAAATGCATGTTTGAGGAATCCGTGATGCATGAAACATGTTCGGAATACAGAATGCCATGGTTATGTAAACAATGTAAATTACATGTGTATTGCTGAGAATTCGCTCAAAGAGAGTTTTCTACTGCCAAATGTCCGATTTTAGAACCTGGTGATACAAAAAACTTATGAAGTCAGAGTAAATATTTCAAAGTGTAATATATGCCTTCTTTGGTGGATGAAAGTTCACTAATCCACATGCTCACAACTCAGAAACGCATGTTTCTCGAATCCGTCATGCATGTATCATGTACGGAACCCGGAATGCCATGTTGATGGAATTCATGTAAATTATATATCTATTAGGTTGAATAGACTCCAGAAGTATTCTTCTGTGAAAAATGAACGAATTCGAAACTTGTGTTAGGGAAAGCTTGTGAAAATGTGTACACGAGTCTATATGAAATTATTCCTTTTATAGAGGATGAAAAATCAGTAATCCACATGCTCACAACTCAGGAATGCATGTATGTCGAATCCGTCATGCATGTAACATGTACGGAACACGGAATATCATGTTGAAGGAATCTATTCAAATTACATATCTCTAGGGTAGAATTCACTCCAAGAGGGTTTTCCTGGGATCAAAGTGTGATTCTTGAAACTGGTGATAGGAGAAGCAACGAAGTCCAAGGAACTATTTCAAAGTGCATAAGTAACTTGTTTGGTGGTTGAAACATCTGTCATGCGCATGTTCACAGCTCAGAAATGCATGTTTGAGGAATCCGTGATGCATGAAACATGTTCGGAATACAGAATGCCATGGTTATGTAAACAATGTAAATTACATGTGTATCGGTGAGAATTCGCTCAAAGAGAGTTTTCTACTGCCAAATGTCCGATTTTAGAACCTGGTGATACAAAAAACTTATGAAGTCAGAGTAAATATTTCAAAGTGTAATATATGCCTTCTTTGGTGGATGAAAGTTCACTAATCCACATGCTCACAACTCAGAAACGCATGTTTCTCGAATCCGTCATGCATGTATCATGTACGGAACCCGGAATGCCATGTTGATGGAATTCATGTAAATTATATATCTATTAGGTTGAATACACTCCAGAAGTATTGTTCTGTGAAAAATGAACGAATTCGAAACTTGTGTTAGGGAAAGCTTGTGAAAATGTGTACACGAGTCTATATGAAATTATTCCTTTTATAGAGGATGAAAAATCAGTAATCCACATGCTCACAACTCAGGAATGCATGTATGTCGAATCCGTCATGCATGTAACATGTACGGAACACGGAATATCATGTTGAAGGGATCTATTCAAATTACATATCTCTAGGGTAGAATTCGCTCCAAGAGGGTTTTCCTGTGATCAAAGTGTGATTCTTGAAACTGGTGATAGGAGAAGCAACGAAGTCCAAGGAACTATTTCAAAGTGCATAAGTAACTTGTTTGGTGGTTGAAACATCTGTCATGCGCATGTTCACAGCTCAGAAATTCATGTTTGAGGAATCCGTGATGCATGAAACATGTTCGGAATACGGAATGCCATGGTTATGTAAACAATGTAAATTACATGTGTATTGGTGAGACTTCGCTCAAAGAGTGTTTTCCACTGCCAAATGTCCAATTTTAGAACCTGGTGATACAAAAAACATATGAAGTCAGAGTAAATATTTCAAAGTGTAATATATGCCTTCTTTGGTGGATGAAAGTTCACTAATCCACATGCTCACAACTCAGAAACGCATGTTTCTCGAATCCGTCATGCATGTATTATGTACGGAACCCGGAATGCCATGTTGATGGAATTCATGTAAATTATATATCTATTAGGTTGAATACACTCCAGAAGTATTCTTCTGTGAAAAATGAACGAATTCGAAACTTGTGTTAGGGAAAGCTTGTGAAAATGTGTACACGAGTCTATATGAAATTATTCCTTTTATAGAGGTTGAAAAATCAGTAATCCACATGCTCACAACTCAGGAATGCATGTATGTCGAATGCGTCATGCATGTAACATGTACGGAACACGGAATATCATGTTGAAGGAATCTATTCAAATTACATATCTCTAGGGTAGAATTCGCTCCAAGAGTGTTTTCCTGGGATCAAAGTGTGATTCTTGAAACTGGTGATAGGAGAAGCAACGAAGTCCAAGGAACTATTTCAAAGTGCATAAGTAACTTGTTTGGTGGTTGAAACATCTGTCATGCGCATGTTCACAGCTCAGAAATGCATGTTTGAGGAATCCGTGATGCATGAAACATGTTCGGAATACGGAATGCCATGGTTATGTAAACAATGAAAATTACATGTGTATTGGTGAGAATTCGCTCACAGAGTGTTTTCCACTGCCAAATGTCCGATTTTAGAACCTGGTGATACAAAAAACTTATGAAGTCAGAGTAAATAATTCAAAGTGTAATATATGCCTTCTTTGGTGGATGAAAGTTCACTAATCCACATGCTCACAACTCAGAAACGCATGTTTCTCGAATCCGTCATGCATGTATCATGTACGGAACCCGGAATGCCATGTTGATGGAATTCATGTAAATTATATATCTATTAGTTTGAATACACTCCAGAAGTATTCTTCTGTGAAAAATGAACGAATTCGAAACTTGTGTTAGGGAAAGCTTGTGAAAATGTGTACACGAGTCTATATGAAATTATTCCTTTTATAGAGGAGGAAAAATCAGTAATCCACATGGTCACAACTCAGGAATGCATGTATGTCGAATCCGTCATGCATGTAACATGTACGGAACACGGAATATCATGTTGAAGGAATCTATTCAAATTACATATCTCTAGGGTAGAATTCGCTCCAAGAGGGTTTTCCTGTGATCAAAGTGTGATTCTTGAAACTGGTGATAGGAGAAGCAACGAAGTCCAAGGAACTATTTCAAAGTGCATAAGTACCTTGTTTGGTGGTTGAAACATCTGTCATGTGCATGTTCACAGCTCAGAAATGCATGTTTGAGGAATCCGTGATGCATGAAACATGTTCGGAATACAGAATGCCATGGTTATGTAAACAATGTAAATTACATGTGTATTGGTGAGAATTCGCTCAAAGAGAGTTTTCTACTGCCAAATGTCCGATTTTTGAACCTGGTGATACAAAAAACTTATGAAGTCAGAGTAAATATTTCAAAGTGTAATATATGCCTTCTTTGGTGGATGAAAGTTCACTAATCCACATGCTCACAACTCAGAAACGCATGTTTCTCGAATCCGTCATGCATGTATCATGTACGGAACCCGGAATGCCATGTTGATGGAATTCATGTAAATTATATATCTATTAGGTTGAATACACTCCAGAAGTATTCTTCTGTGAAAAATGAACGAATTCGAAACTTGTGTTAGGGGAAGCTTGTGAAAATGTGTACACGAGTCTATATGAAATTATTCCTTTTATAGAGGATGAAAATCAGTAATCCACATGCTCACAACTCAGGAATGCATGTATGTCGAATCCGTCATGCATGTAACATGTACGGAATACGGAATATCATGTTGAATGAATCTATTCAAATTACATATCTCTAGGGTAGAATTCGCTCCAAGAGGGTTTTCCTGGGATCAAAGTGTGATTTTTGAAACTGGTGATAGGAGAAGCAACGAAGTCCAAGGAACTAATTCAAAGTGCATAAGTAACTTGTTTGGTGGTTGAAACATCTGTCATGCGCATGTTCACAGCTCAGAAATGCATGTTTGAGGAATCCGTGATGCATGAAACATGTTCGGAATACGGAATGCCATGGTTATGTAAACAATGTAAATTACATGTGTATTGGTGAGAATTCGCTCAAAGAGTGTTTTCCACTGCCAAATGTCCGATTTTAGAACCTGGTGATACAAAAAACTTATGAAGTCAGAGTAAATATTTCAAAGTGTAATATATGCCTTCTTTGGTGGATGAAAGTTCACTAATCCACATGCTCACAACTCAGAAACGCATGTTTCTCGAATCCGTCATGCATGAATCATGTACGGAACCCGGAATGCCATGTTGATGGAATTCATGTAAATTATATATCTATTAGGTTGAATACACTCCAGAAGTATTCTTCTGTGAAAAATGAACGAATTCGAAACTTGTGTTAGGGAAAGCTTGTGAAAATGTGTACACGAGTCTATATGAAATTATTCCTTTTATAGAGGTTGAAAAATCAGTAATCCACATGCTCACAACTCAGGAATGCATGTATGTCGAATCCGTCATGCATGTAACATGTACGGAACACGGAATATCATTTTGAAGGAATCTATTCAAATTACATATCTCTAGGGTAGAATTCGCTCCAAGAGGGTTTTCCTGGGATCAAAGTGTGATTCTTGAAACTGGTGATAGGAGAAGCAACGAAGTCCAAGGAACTATTTCAAAGTGCATAAGTAACTTGTTTGGTGGTTGAAACATCTGTCATGCGCATGTTCACAGCTCAGAAATGCATGTTTGAGGAATCCGTGATGCATGAAACATGTTCGGAATACGGAATGCCATGGTTATGTAAACAATGTAAATTACATGTGTATTGGTGAGAATTCGCTCAAAGAGTGTTTTCCACTGCCAAATGTCCGATTTTAGAACCTGGTGATACAAAAAACTTATGAAGTCAGAGTAAATATTTCAAAGTGTAATATATGCCTTCTTTGGTGGATGAAAGTTCACTAATCCACATGCTCACAACTCAGAAACGCATGTTTCTCGAATCCGTCATGCATGTATCATGTACGGAACCCGGAATGCCATGTTGATGGAATTCATGTAAATTATATATCTATTAGGTTGAATACACTCCAGAAGTATTGTTCTGTGAAAAATGAACGAATTCGAAACTTGTGTTAGGGAAAGCTTGTGAAAATGTGTACACGAGTCTATATGAAATTATTCCTTTTATAGAGGATGAAAAATCAGTAATCCACATGCTCACAACTCAGGAATGCATGTATGTCGAATCCGTCATGCATGTAACATGTACGGAACACGGAATATCATGTTGAAGGAATCTATTCAAATTACATATCTCTAGGGTAGAATTCGCTCCAAGAGGGTTTTCCTGGGATCAAAGTGTGATTCTTGAAACTGGTGATAGGAGAAGCAACGAAGTCCAAGGAACTATTTCAAAGTGCATAAGTAACTTGTTTGGTGGTTGAAACATCTGTCATGTGCATGTTCACAGCTCAGAAATGCATGTTTGAGGAATCCGTGATGCATGAAACATGTTCGGAATACGGAATGCCATGGTTATGTAAACAATGTAAATTACATGTGTATTGGTGAGAATTCGCTCAAAGAGAGTTTTCTACTGCCAAATGTCCGATTTTAGAACCTGGTGATACAAAAAACTTATGAAGTCAGAGTAACTTTTTCAAAGTGTAATATATGCCTTCTTTGGTGGATGAAAGTTCACTAATCCACATGCTCACAACTCAGAAACGCATGTTTCTCGAATCCGTCATGCATGTATCATGTACGGAACCCGGAATGCCATGTTGATGGAATTCATGTAAATTATATATCTATTAGGTTGAATACACTCCAGAAGTATTCTTCTGTGAAAAATGAACGAATTCGAAACTTGTGTTAGGGAAAGCTTGTGAAAATGTGTACACGAGTCTATATGAAATTATTCCTTTTATAGAGGATGAAAATCAGTAATCCACATGCTCACAACTCAGGAATGCATGTATGTCGAATCCGTCATGCATGTTACATGTACGGAATACGGAATATCATGTTGAAGGAATCTATTCAAATTACATATCTCTAGGGTAGAATTCGCTCCAAGAGGGTTTTCCTGGGATCAAAGTGTGATTCTTGAAACTGGTGATAGGAGAAGCAACGAAGTCCAAGGAACTATTTCAAAGTGCATAAGTAACTTGTTTGGTGGTTGAAACATCTGTCATGCGCATGTTCACAGCTCAGAAATGCATGTTTGAGGAATCCGTGATGCATGAAACATGTTCGGAATACGGAATGCCATGGTTATGTAAACAATGTAAATTACATGTGTATTGGTGAGAATTCGCTCAAAGAGAGTTTTCTACTGCCAAATGTCCGATTTTAGAACCTGGTGATACAAAAAACTTATGAAGTCAGAGTAAATATTTCAAAGTGTAATATATGCCTTCTTTGGTGGATGAAAGTTCACTAATCCACATGCTCACAACTCAGAAACGCATGTTTCTCGAATCCGTCATGCATGTATCATGTACGGAACCCGGAATGCCATGTTGATGGAATTCATGTAAATTATATATCTATTAGGTTGAATACACTCCAGAAGTATTCTTCTGTGAAAAATGAACGAATTCGAAACTTGTGTTAGGGAAAGCTTGTGAAAATGTGTACACGAGTCTATATGAAATTATTCCTTTTATAGAGGATGAAAATCAGTAATCCACATGCTCACAACTCAGGAATGCATGTATGTCGAATCCGTCATGCATGTTACATGTACGGAATACGGAATATCATGTTGAAGGAATCTATTCAAATTACATATCTCTAGGGTAGAATTCGCTCCAAGAGGGTTTTCCTGTGATCAAAGTGTGATTCTTGAAACTGGTGATAGGAGAAGCAACGAAGTCCAAGGAACTATTTCAAAGTGCATAAGTAACTTGTTTGGTGGTTGAAACATCTGTCATGCGCATGTTCACAGCTCAGAAATGCATGTTTGAGGAATCCGTGATGCATGAAACATGTTCGGAATACGGAATGCCATGGTTATGTAAACAATGTAAATTACATGTGTATTGGTGAGAATTCGCTCAAAGAGAGTTTTCTACTGCCAAATGTCCGATTTTAGAACCTGGTGATACAAAAAACTTATGAAGTCAGAGTAAATATTTCAAAGTGTAATATATGCCTTCTTTGGTGGATGAAAGTTCACTAATCCACATGCTCACAACTCAGAAACGCATGTTTCTCGAATCCGTCATGCATGTATCATGTACGGAACCCGGAATGCCATGTTGATGGAATTCATGTAAATTATACATCTATTAGGTGGAATACACTCCAGAAGTATTCTTCTGTGAAAAATGAACGAATTCGAAACTTGTGTTAGGGAAAGCTTGTGAAAATGTGTACACGAGTCTATATGAAATTATTCCTTTTATAGAGGATGAAAAATCAGTAATCCACATGCTCACAACTCAGGAATGCATGTATGTCAAATCCGTCATGCATGTAACATGTACGGAACACGGAATGTCATGTTGAAGGAATCTATTCAAATTACATATCTCTAGGGTAGAATTCACTCCAAGAGGGTTTTCCTGGGATCAAAGTGTGATTCTTGAAACTGGTGATAGGAGAAGCAACGAAGTCCAAGGAACTATTTCAAAGTGCATAAGTAACTTGTTTGGTGGTTGAAACATCTGTCATGCGCATGTTCACAGCTCAGAAATGCATGTTTGAGGAATCCGTGATGTATGAAACATGTTCGGAATACGGAATGCCATGGTTATGTAAACAATGTAAATTACATGTGTATTGGTGAGAATTCGCTCAAAGAGAGTTTTCTACTGCCAAATGTCCGATTTTAGAACCTGGTGATACAAAAAACTTATGAAGTCAGAGTAAATATTTCAAAGTGTAATATATGCCTTCTTTGGTGGATGAAAGTTCACTAATCCACATGCTCACAACTCAGAAACGCATGTTTCTCGAATCCGTCATGCATGTATCATGTACGGAACCCGGAATGCCATGTTGATGGAATTCATGTAAATTATATATCTATTAGGTTGAATACACTCCAGAAGTATTCTTCTGTGAAAAATGAACGAATTCGAAACTTGTGTTAGGGAAAGATTGTGAAAATGTGTACACGAGTCTATATGAAATTATTCCTTTTATAGAGGAGGAAAAATCAGTAATCCACATGGTCACAACTCAGGAATGCATGTATGTCGAATCCGTCATGCATGTAACATGTACGGAACACGGAATATCATGTTGAAGGAATCTATTCAAATTACATATCTCTAGGGTAGAATTCGCTCCAAGAGGGTTTTCCTGTGATCAAAGTGTGATTCTTGAAACTGGTGATAGGAGAAGCAACGAAGTCCAAGGAACTATTTAAAAGTGCATAAGTAACTTGTTTGGTGGTTGAAACATCTGTCATGTGCATGTTCACAGCTCAGAAATGCATGTTTGAGGAATCCGTGATGCATGAAACATGTTCGGAATACAGAATGCCATGGTTATGTAAACAATGTAAATTACATGTGTATTGGTGAGAATTCGCTCAAAGAGAGTTTTCTACTGCCAAATGTCCGATTTTAGAACCTGGTGATACAAAAAACTTATGAAGTCAGAGTAAATATTTCAAAGTGTAATATATGCCTTCTTTGGTGGATGAAAGTTCACTAATCCACATGCTCACAACTCAGAAACGCATGTTTCTCGAATCCGTCATGCATGTATCATGTACGGAACCCGGAATGCCATGTTGATGGAATTCATGTAAATTATATATCTATTAGGTTGAATACACTCCAGAAGTATTCTTCTGTGAAAAATGAACGAATTCGAAACTTGTGTTAGGGAAAGATTGTGAAAATGTGTACACGAGTCTATATGAAATTATTCCTTTTATAGAGGAGGAAAAATCAGTAATCCACATGCTCACAACTCAGGAATGCATGTATGTCGAATCCGTCATGCATGTAACATGTACGGAACACGGAATATCATGTTGAAGGAATCTATTCAAATTACATATCTCTAGGGTAGAATTCGCTCCAAGAGGGTTTTCCTGTGATCAAAGTGTGATTCTTGAAACTGGTGATAGGAGAAGCAACGAAGTCCAAGGAACTATTTCAAAGTGCATAAGTAACTTGTTTGGTGGTTGAAACATCTGTCATGTGCATGTTCACAGCTCAGAAATGCATGTTTGAGGAATCCGTGATGCATGAAACATGTTCGGAATACAGAATGCCATGGTTATGTAAACAATGTAAATTACATGTGTATTGCTGAGAATTCGCTCAAAGAGAGTTTTCTACTGCCAAATGTCCGATTTTAGAACCTGGTGATACAAAAAACTTATGAAGTCAGAGTAAATATTTCAAAGTGTAATATATGCCTTCTTTGGTGGATGAAAGTTCACTAATCCACATGCTCACAACTCAGAAACGCATGTTTCTCGAATCCGTCATGCATGTATCATGTACGGAACCCGGAATGCCATGTTGATGGAATTCATGTAAATTATATATCTATTAGGTTGAATACACTCCAGAAGTATTCTTCTGTGAAAAATGAACGAATTCGAAACTTGTGTTAGGGAAAGCTTGTGAAAATGTGTACACGAGTCTATATGAAATTATTCCTTTTATAGAGGATGAAAAATCAGTAATCCACATGCTCACAACTCAGGAATGCATGTATGTCGAATCCGTCATGCATGTAACATGTACGGAACACGGAATATCATGTTGAAGGAATCTATTCAAATTACATATCTCTAGGGTAGAATTCACTCCAAGAGGGTTTTCCTGGGATCAAAGTGTGATTCTTGAAACTGGTGATAGGAGAAGCAACGAAGTCCAAGGAACTATTTCAAAGTGCATAAGTAACTTGTTTGGTGGTTGAAACATCTGTCATGCGCATGTTCACAGCTCAGAAATGCATGTTTGAGGAATCCGTGATGCATGAAACATGTTCGGAATACGGAATGCCATGGTTATGTAAACAATGTAAATTACATGTGTATCGGTGAGAATTCGCTCAAAGAGAGTTTTCTACTGCCAAATGTCCGATTTTAGAACCTGGTGATACAAAAAACTTATGAAGTCAGAGTAAATATTTCAAAGTGTAATATATGCCTTCTTTGGTGGATGAAAGTTCACTAATCCACATGCTCACAACTCAGAAACGCATGTTTCTCGAATCCGTCATGCATGTATCATGTACGGAACCCGGAATGCCATGTTGATGGAATTCATGTAAATTATATATCTATTAGGTTGAATACACTCCAGAAGTATTGTTCTGTGAAAAATGAACGAATTCGAAACTTGTGTTAGGGAAAGCTTGTGAAAATGTGTACACGAGTCTATATGAAATTATTCCTTTTATAGAGGATGAAAAATCAGTAATCCACATGCTCACAACTCAGGAATGCATGTATGTCGAATCCGTCATGCATGTAACATGTACGGAACACGGAATATCATGTTGAAGGGATCTATTCAAATTACATATCCCTAGGGTAGAATTCGCTCCAAGAGGGTTTTCCTGTGATCAAAGTGTGATTCTTGAAACTGGTGATAGGAGAAGCAACGAAGTCCAAGGAACTATTTCAAAGTGCATAAGTAACTTGTTTGGTGGTTGAAACATCTGTCATGCGCATGTTCACAGCTCAGAAATTCATGTTTGAGGAATCCGTGATGCATGAAACATGTTCGGAATACGGAATGCCATGGTTATGTAAACAATGTAAATTACATGTGTATTGGTGAGACTTCGCTCAAAGAGTGTTTTCCACTGCCAAATGTCCAATTTTAGAACCTGGTGATACAAAAAACATATGAAGTCAGAGTAAATATTTCAAAGTGTAATATATGCCTTCTTTGGTGGATGAAAGTTCACTAATCCACATGCTCACAACTCAGAAACGCATGTTTCTCGAATCCGTCATGCATGTATTATGTACGGAACCCGGAATGCCATGTTGATGGAATTCATGTAAATTATATATCTATTAGGTTGAATACACTCCAGAAGTATTCTTCTGTGAAAAATGAACGAATTCGAAACTTGTGTTAGGGAAAGCTTGTGAAAATGTGTACACGAGTCTATATGAAATTATTCCTTTTATAGAGGATGAAAATCAGTAATCCACATGCTCACAACTCAGGAATGCATGTATGTCGAATCCGTCATGCATGTTACATGTACGGAATACGGAATATCATGTTGAAGGAATCTATTCAAATTACATATCTCTAGGGTAGAATTCGCTCCAAGAGGGTTTTCCTGGGATCAAAGTGTGATTCTTGAAACTGGTGATAGGAGAAGCAACGAAGTCCAAGGAACTATTTCAAAGTGCATAAGTAACTTGTTTGGTGGTTGAAACATCTGTCATGCGCATGTTCACAGCTCAGAAATGCATGTTTGAGGAATCCGTGATGCATGAAACATGTTCGGAATACGGAATGCCATGGTTATGTAAACAATGTAAATTACATGTGTATTGGTGAGAATTCGCTCAAAGAGAGTTTTCTACTGCCAAATGTCCGATTTTAGAACCTGGTGATACAAAAAACTTATGAAGTCAGAGTAAATATTTCAAAGTGTAATATATGCCTTCTTTGGTGGATGAAAGTTCACTAATCCACATGCTCACAACTCAGAAACGCATGTTTCTCGAATCCGTCATGCATGTATCATGTACGGAACCCGGAATGCCATGTTGATGGAATTCATGTAAATTATACATCTATTAGGTGGAATACACTCCAGAAGTATTCTTCTGTGAAAAATGAACGAATTCGAAACTTGTGTTAGGGAAAGCTTGTGAAAATGTGTACACGAGTCTATATGAAATTATTCCTTTTATAGAGGATGAAAAATCAGTAATCCACATGCTCACAACTCAGGAATGCATGTATGTCGAATCCGTCATGCATGTAACATGTACGGAACACGGAATGTCATGTTGAAGGAATCTATTCAAATTACATATCTCTAGGGTAGAATTCACTCCAAGAGGGTTTTCCTGGGATCAAAGTGTGATTCTTGAAACTGGTGATAGGAGAAGCAACGAAGTCCAAGGAACTATTTCAAAGTGCATAAGTAACTTGTTTGGTGGTTGAAATATCTGTCATGCGCATGTTCACAGCTCAGAAATGCATGTTTGAGGAATCCGTGATGCATGAAACATGTTCGGAATACGGAATGCCATGGTTATGTAAACAATGTAAATTACATGTGTATTGGTGAGAATTCGCTCAAAGAGAGTTTTCTACTGCCAAATGTCCGATTTTAGAACCTGGTGATACAAAAAACTTATGAAGTCAGATTAAATATTTCAAAGTGTAATATATGCCTTCTTTGGTGGATGAAAGTTCACTAATCCACATGCTCACAACTCAGAAACGCATGTTTCTCGAATCCGTCATGCATGTATCATGTACGGAACCCGGAATGCCATGTTGATGGAATTCATGTAAATTATATATCTATTAGGTGGAATACACTCCAGAAGTATTCTTCTGTGAAAAATGAACGAATTCGAAACTTGTGTTAGGGAAAGATTGTGAAAATGTGTACACGAGTCTATATGAAATTATTCCTTTTATAGAGGAGGAAAAATCAGTAATCCACATGGTCACAACTCAGGAATGCATGTATGTCGAATCCGTCATGCATGTAACATGTACGGAACACGGAATATCATGTTGAAGGAATCTATTCAAATTACATATCTCTAGGGTAGAATTCGCTCCAAGAGGGTTTTCCTGTGATCAAAGTGTGATTCTTGAAACTGGTGATAGGAGAAGCAACGAAGTCCAAGGAACTATTTCAAAGTGCATAAGTAACTTGTTTGGTGGTTGAAACATCTGTCATGTGCATGTTCACAGCTCAGAAATGCATGTTTGAGGAATCCGTGATGCATGAAACATGTTCGGAATACAGAATGCCATGGTTATGTAAACAATGTAAATTACATGTGTATTGGTGAGAATTCGCTCAAAGAGAGTTTTCTACTGCCAAATGTCCGATTTTAGAACCTGGTGATACAAAAAACTTATGAAGTCAGAGTAAATATTTCAAAGTGTAATATATGCCTTCTTTGGTGGATGAAAGTTCACTAATCCACATGCTCACAACTCAGAAACGCATGTTTCTCGAATCCGTCATGCATGTATCATGTACGGAACCCGGAATGCCATGTTGATGGAATTCATGTAAATTATACATCTATTAGGTTGAATACACTCCAGAAGTATTCTTCTGTGAAAAATGAACGAATTCGAAACTTGTGTTAGGGAAAGCTTGTGAAAATGTGTACACGAGTCTATATGAAATTATTCCTTTTATAGAGGATGAAAAATCAGTAATCCACATGCTCACAACTCAGGAATGCATGTATGTCGAATCCGTCATGCATGTAACATGTACGGAACACGGAATATCATGTTGAAGGGATCTATTCAAATTACATATCTCTAGGGTAGAATTCGCTCCAAGAGGGTTTTCCTGTGATCAAAGTGTGATTCTTGAAACTGGTGATAGGAGAAGCAACGAAGTCCAAGGAACTATTTCAAAGTGCATAAGTAACTTGTTTGGTGGTTGAAACATCTGTCATGCGCATGTTCACAGCTCAGAAATTCATGTTTGAGGAATCCGTGATGCATGAAACATGTTCGGAATACGGAATGCCATGGTTATGTAAACAATGTAAATTACATGTGTATTGGTGAGACTTCGCTCAAAGAGTGTTTTCCACTGCCAAATGTCCAATTTTAGAACCTGGTGATACAAAAAACATATGAAGTCAGAGTAAATATTTCAAAGTGTAATATATGCCTTCTTTGGTGGATGAAAGTTCACTAATCCACATGCTCACAACTCAGAAACGCATGTTTCTCGAATCCGTCATGCATGTATTATGTACGGAACCCGGAATGCCATGTTGATGGAATTCATGTAAATTATATATCTATTAGGTTGAATACACTCCAGAAGTATTCTTCTGTGAAAAATGAACGAATTCGAAACTTGTGTTAGGGAAAGCTTGTGAAAATGTGTACACGAGTCTATATGAAATTATTCCTTTTATACAGGTTGAAAAATCAGTAATCCACATGCTCACAACTCAGGAATGCATGTATGTCGAATGCGTCATGCATGTAACATGTACGGAACACGGAATATCATGTTGAAGGAATCTATTCAAATTACATATCTCTAGGGTAGAATTCGCTCCAAGAGGGTTTTCCTGGGATCAAAGTGTGATTCTTGAAACTGGTGATAGGAGAAGCAATGAAGTCCAAGGAACTATTTCAAAGTGCATAAGTAACTTGTTTGGTGGTTGAAACATCTGTCATGCGCATGTTCACAGCTCAGAAATGCATGTTTGAGGAATCCGTGATGCATGAAACTTGTTCGGAATACGGAAATCCATGGTTATGTAAACAATGTAAATTAAATGTGTACTGCTGAGAATTCGCTCAAAGAGTGTTTTCTACTGCCAAATGTCCGATTTTAGAACCTGGTGATAAAAAAACTTATGAAGTCAGAGTAAATATTTCAAAGTGTAATATATGCCTTCTTTGGTGGATGAAAGTTCACTAATCCACATGCTCACAACTCAGAAACGCATGTTTCTCGAATCCGTCATGCATGAATCATGTACGGAACCCGGAATGCCATGTTGATGGAATTCATGTAAATTATATATCTATTAGGTTGAATACACTCCAGAAGTATTCTTCTGTGAAAAATGAACGAATTCGAAACTTGTGTTAGGGAAAGCTTGTGAAAATGTGTACACGAGTCTATATGAAATTATTCCTTTTATAGAGGTTGAAAAATCAGTAATCCACATGCTCACAACTCAGGAATGCATGTATGTCGAATCCGTCATGCATGTAACATGTACGGAACACGGAATATCATGTTGAAGGAATCTATTCAAATTACATATCTCTAGGGTAGAATTCGCTCCAAGAGGGTTTTCCTGTGATCAAAGTGTGATTCTTGAAACTGGTGATAGGAGAAGCAACGAAGTCCAAGGAACTATTTCAAAGTGCATAAGTAACTTGTTTGGTGGTTGAAACATCTGTCGTGCGCATGTTCACAGCTCAGAAATGCATGTTTGAGGAATCCGTGATGCATGAAACATGTTCGGAATACGGAATGCCATGGTTATGTAAACAATGTAAATTACATGTGTATTGGTGAGAATTCGCTCAAAGAGTGTTTTCCACTGCCAAATGTCCGATTTTAGAACCTGGTGATACAAAAAACTTATGAAGTCAGAGTAAATATTTCAAAGTGTAATATATGCCTTCTTTGGTGGATGAAAGTTCACTAATCCACATGCTCACAACTCAGAAACGCATGTTTCTCGAATCCGTCATGCATGTATCATGTACGGAACCCGGAATGCCATGTTGATGGAATTCATGTAAATTATATATCTATTAGGTGGAATACACTCCAGAAGTATTCTTCTGTGAAAAATGAACGAATTCGAAACTTGTGTTAGGGAAAGATTGTGAAAATGTGTACACGAGTCTATATGAAATTATTCCTTTTATAGAGGAGGAAAAATCAGTAATCCACATGCTCACAACTCAGGAATGCATGTATGTCGAATCCGTCATGCATGTAACATGTACGGAACACGGAATATCATGTTGAAGGAATCTATTCAAATTACATATCTCTAGGGTAGAATTCGCTCCAAGAGGGTTTTCCTGTGATCAAAGTGTGATTCTTGAAACTGGTGATAGGAGAAGCAACGAAGTCCAAGGAACTATTTCAAAGTGCATAAGTAACTTGTTTGGTGGTTGAAACATCTGTCATGTGCATGTTCACAGCTCAGAAATGCATGTTTGAGGAATCCGTGATGCATGAAACATGTTCGGAATACAGAATGCCATGGTTATGTAAACAATGTAAATTACATGTGTATTGGTGAGAATTCGCTCAAAGAGAGTTTTCTACTGCCAAATGTCCGATTTTAGAACCTGGTGATACAAAAAACTTATGAAGTCAGAGTAAATATTTCAAAGTGTAATATATGCCTTCTTTGGTGGATGAAAGTTCACTAATCCACATGCTCACAACTCAGAAACGCATGTTTCTCGAATCCGTCATGCATGTATCATGTACGGAACCCGGAATGCCATGTTGATGGAATTCATGTAAATTATATATCTATTAGGTTGAATACACTCCAGAAGTATTCTTCTGTGAAAAATGAACGAATTCGAAACTTGTGTTAGGGAAAGATTGTGAAAATGTGTACACGAGTCTATATGAAATTATTCCTTTTATAGAGGAGGAAAAATCAGTAATCCACATGCTCACAACTCAGGAATGCATGTATGTCGAATCCGTCATGCATGTAACATGTACGGAACACGGAATATCATGTTGAAGGAATCTATTCAAATAACATATCTCTAGGGTAGAATTCGCTCCAAGAGGGTTTTCCTGTGATCAAAGTGTGATTCTTGAAACTGGTGATAGGAGAAGCAACGAAGTCCAAGGAACTATTTCAAAGTGCATAAGTAACTTGTTTGGTGGTTGAAACATCTGTCATGTGCATGTTCACAGCTCAGAAATGCATGTTTGAGGAATCCGTGATGCATGAAACATGTTCGGAATACAGAATGCCATGGTTATGTAAACAATGTAAATTACATGTGTATTGCTGAGAATTCGCTCAAAGAGAGTTTTCTACTGCCAAATGTCCGATTTTAGAACCTGGTGATACAAAAAACTTATGAAGTCAGAGTAAATATTTCAAAGTGTAATATATGCCTTCTTTGGTGGATGAAAGTTCACTAATCCACATGCTCACAACTCAGAAACGCATGTTTCTCGAATCCGTCATGCATGTATCATGTACGGAACCCGGAATGCCATGTTGATGGAATTCATGTAAATTATATATCTATTAGGTTGAATACACTCCAGAAGTATTCTTCTGTGAAAAATGAACGAATTCGAAACTTGTGTTAGGGAAAGCTTGTGAAAATGTGTACACGAGTCTATATGAAATTATTCCTTTTATAGAGGATGAAAAATCAGTAATCCACATGCTCACAACTCAGGAATGCATGTATGTCGAATCCGTCATGCATGTAACATGTACGGAACACGGAATATCATGTTGAAGGAATCTATTCAAATTACATATCTCTAGGGTAGAATTCACTCCAAGAGGGTTTTCCTGGGATCAAAGTGTGATTCTTGAAACTGGTGATAGGAGAAGCAACGAAGTCCAAGGAACTATTTCAAAGTGCATAAGTAACTTGTTTGGTGGTTGAAACATCTGTCATGCGCATGTTCACAGCTCAGAAATGCATGTTTGAGGAATCCGTGATGCATGAAACATGTTCGGAATACAGAATGCCATGGTTATGTAAACAATGTAAATTACATGTGTATCGGTGAGAATTCGCTCAAAGAGAGTTTTCTACTGCCAAATGTCCGATTTTAGAACCTGGTGATACAAAAAACTTATGAAGTCAGAGTAAATATTTCAAAGTGTAATATATGCCTTCTTTGGTGGATGAAAGTTCACTAATCCACATGCTCACAACTCAGAAACGCATGTTTCTCGAATCCGTCATGCATGTATCATGTACGGAACCCGGAATGCCATGTTGATGGAATTCATGTAAATTATATATCTATTAGGTTGAATACACTCCAGAAGTATTCTTCTGTGAAAAATGAACGAATTCGAAACTTGTGTTAGGGAAAGCTTGTGAAAATGTGTACACGAGTCTATATGAAATTATTCCTTTTATAGAGGATGAAAAATCAGTAATCCACATGCTCACAACTCAGGAATGCATGTATGTCGAATCCGTCATGCATGTAACATGTACGGAACACGGAATATCATGTTGAAGGGATCTATTCAAATTACATATCTCTAGGGTAGAATTCGCTCCAAGAGGGTTTTCCTGTGATCAAAGTGTGATTCTTGAAACTGGTGATAGGAGAAGCAACGAAGTCCAAGGAACTAATTCAAAGTGCATAAGTAACTTGTTTGGTGGTTGAAACATCTGTCATGCGCATGTTCACAGCTCAGAAATGCATGTTTGAGGAATCCGTGATGCATGAAACATGTTCGGAATACGGAATGCCATGGTTATGTAAACAATGTAAATTACATGTGTATTGGTGAGAATTCGCTCAAAGAGAGTTTTCTACTGCCAAATGTCCGATTTTAGAACCTGGTGATACAAAAAACTTATGAAGTCAGAGTAAATATTTCAAAGTGTAATATATGCCTTCTTTGGTGGATGAAAGTTCACTAATCCACATGCTCACAACTCAGAAACGCATGTTTCTCGAATCCGTCATGCATGTATCATGTACGGAACCCGGAATGCCATGTTGATGGAATTCATGTAAATTATATATCTATTAGGTTGAATACACTCCAGAAGTATTCTTCTGTGAAAAATGAACGAATTCGAAACTTGTGTTAGGGAAAGCTTGTGAAAATGTGTACACGAGTCTATATGAAATTATTCCTTTTATAGAGGATGAAAAATCAGTAATCCACATGCTCACAACTCAGGAATGCATGTATGTCGAATCCGTCATGCATGTAACATGTACGGAACACGGAATGTCATGTTGAAGGAATCTATTCAAATTACATATCTCTAGGGTAGAATTCACTCCAAGAGGGTTTTCCTGGGATCAAAGTGTGATTCTTGAAACTGGTGATAGGAGAAGCAACGAAGTCCAAGGAACTATTTCAAAGTGCATAATAACTTGTTTGGTGGTTGAAACATCTGTCATGCGCATGTTCACAGCTCAGAAATGCATGTTTGAGGAATCCGTGATGCATGAAACATGTTCGGAATACGGAATGCCATGGTTATGTAAACAATGTAAATTACATGTGTATTGGTGAGAATTCGCTCAAAGAGAGTTTTCTACTGCCAAATGTCCGATTTTAGAACCTGGTGATACAAAAAACTTATGAAGTCAGAGTAAATATTTCAAAGTGTAATATATGCCTTCTTTGGTGGATGAAAGTTCACTAATCCACATGCTCACAACTCAGAAACGCATGTTTCTCGAATCCGTCATGCATGTATCATGTACGGAACCCGGAATGCCATGTTGATGGAATTCATGTAAATTATATATCTATTAGGTTGAATACACTCCAGAAGTATTCTTCTGTGAAAAATGAACGAATTCGAAACTTGTGTTAGGGAAAGATTGTGAAAATGTGTACACGAGTCTATATGAAATTATTCCTTTTATAGAGGAGGAAAAATCAGTAATCCACATGCTCACAACTCAGGAATGCATGTATGTCGAATCCGTCATGCATGTAACATGTACGGAACACGGAATATCATGTTGAAGGAATCTATTCAAATTACATATCTCTAGGGTAGAATTCGCTCCAAGAGGGTTTTCCTGTGATCAAAGTGTGATTCTTGAAACTGGTGATAGGAGAAGCAACGAAGTCCAAGGAACTATTTCAAAGTGCATAAGTAACTTGTTTGGTGGTTGAAACATCTGTCATGTGCATGTTCACAGCTCAGAAATGCATGTTTGAGGAATCCGTGATGCATGAAACATGTTCGGAATACAGAATGCCATGGTTATGTAAACAATGTAAATTACATGTGTATTGCTGAGAATTCGCTCAAAGAGAGTTTTCTACTGCCAAATGTCCGATTTTAGAACCTGGTGATACAAAAAACTTATGAAGTCAGAGTAAATATTTCAAAGTGTAATATATGCCTTCTTTGGTGGATGAAAGTTCACTAATCCACATGCTCACAACTCAGAAACGCATGTTTCTCGAATCCGTCATGCATGTATCATGTACGGAACCCGGAATGCCATGTTGATGGAATTCATGTAAATTATACATCTATTAGGTTGAATACACTCCAGAAGTATTCTTCTGTGAAAAATGAACGAATTCGAAACTTGTGTTAGGGAAAGCTTGTGAAAATGTGTACACGAGTCTATATGAAATTATTCCTTTTATAGAGGATGAAAAATCAGTAATCCACATGCTCACAACTCAGGAATGCATGTATGTCGAATCCGTCATGCATGTAACATGTACGGAACACGGAATATCATGTTGAAGGGATCTATTCAAATTACATATCTCTAGGGTAGAATTCGCTCCAAGAGGGTTTTCCTGTGATCAAAGTGTGATTCTTGAAACTGGTGATAGGAGAAGCAACGAAGTCCAAGGAACTATTTCAAAGTGCATAAGTAACTTGTTTGGTGGTTGAAACATCTGTCATGCGCATGTTCACAGCTCAGAAATTCATGTTTGAGGAATCCGTGATGCATGAAACATGTTCGGAATACGGAATGCCATGGTTATGTAAACAATGTAAATTACATGTGTATTGGTGAGACTTCGCTCAAAGAGTGTTTTCCACTGCCAAATGTCCAATTTTAGAACCTGGTGATACAAAAAACATATGAAGTCAGAGTAAATATTTCAAAGTGTAATATATGCCTTCTTTGGTGGATGAAAGTTCACTAATCCACATGCTCACAACTCAGAAACGCATGTTTCTCGAATCCGTCATGCATGTATTATGTACGGAACCCGGAATGCCATGTTGATGGAATTCATGTAAATTATATATCTATTAGGTTGAATACACTCCAGAAGTATTCTTCTGTGAAAAATGAACGAATTCGAAACTTGTGTTAGGGAAAGATTGTGAAAATGTGTACACGAGTCTATATGAAATTATTCCTTTTATACAGGTTGAAAAATCAGTAATCCACATGCTCACAACTCAGGAATGCATGTATGTCGAATGCGTCATGCATGTAACATGTACGGAACACGGAATATCATTTTGAAGGAATCTATTCAAATTACATATCTCTAGGGTAGAATTCGCTCCAAGAGGGTTTTCCTGGGATCAAAGTGTGATTCTTGAAACTGGTGATAGGAGAAGCAATGAAGTCCAAGGAACTATTTCAAAGTGCATAAGTAACTTGTTTGGTGGTTGAAACATCTGTCATGCGCATGTTCACAGCTCAGAAATGCATGTTTGAGGAATCCGTGATGCATGAAACTTGTTCGGAATACGGAAATCCATGGTTATGTAAACAATGTAAATTAAATGTGTACTGCTGAGAATTCGCTCAAAGAGTGTTTTCTACTGCCAAATGTCCGATTTTAGAACCTGGTGATAAAAAAACTTATGAAGTCAGAGTAAATATTTCAAAGTGTAATATATGCCTTCTTTGGTGGATGAAAGTTCACTAATCCACATGCTCACAACTCAGAAACGCATGTTTCTCGAATCCGTCATGCATGAATCATGTACGGAACCCGGAATGCCATGTTGATGGAATTCATGTAAATTATATATCTATTAGGTTGAATACACTCCAGAAGTATTCTTCTGTGAAAAATGAACGAATTCGAAACTTGTGTTAGGGAAAGCTTGTGAAAATGTGTACACGAGTCTATATGAAATTATTCCTTTTATAGAGGTTGAAAAATCAGTAATCCACATGCTCACAACTCAGGAATGCATGTATGTCGAATCCGTCATGCATGTAACATGTACGGAACACGGAATATCATTTTGAAGGAATCTATTCAAATTACATATCTCTAGGGTAGAATTCGCTCCAAGAGGGTTTTCCTGGGATCAAAGTGTGATTCTTGAAACTGGTGATAGGAGAAGCAACGAAGTCCAAGGAACTATTTCAAAGTGCATAAGTAACTTGTTTGGTGGTTGAAACATCTGTCGTGCGCATGTTCACAGCTCAGAAATGCATGTTTGAGGAATCCGTGATGCATGAAACATGTTCGGAATACGGAATGCCATGGTTATGTAAACAATGTAAATTACATGTGTATTGGTGAGAATTCGCTCAAAGAGAGTTTTCTACTGCCAAATGTCCGATTTTAGAACCTGGTGATACAAAAAACTTATGAAGTCAGAGTAAATATTTCAAAGTGTAATATATGCCTTCTTTGGTGGATGAAAGTTCACTAATCCACATGCTCACAACTCAGAAACGCATGTTTCTCGAATCCGTCATGCATGTATCATGTACGGAACCCGGAATGCCATGTTGATGGAATTCATGTAAATTATATATCTATTAGGTTGAATACACTCCAGAAGTATTCTTCTGTGAAAAATGAACGAATTCGAAACTTGTGTTAGGGAAAGCTTGTGAAAATGTGTACACGAGTCTGTGTGAAATTATTCCTTTTATAGAGGATGAAAATCAGTAATCCACATGCTCACAACTCAGGAATGCATGTAAGTCGAATCCGTCATGCATGTTACATGTACGGAATACGGAATATCATGTTGAAGGAATCTATTCAAATTACATATCTCTAGGGTAGAATTCGCTCCAAGAGGGTTTTCCTGGGATCAAAGTGTGATTCTTGAAACTGGTGATAGGAGAAGCAACGAAGTCCAAGGAACTATTTCAAAGTGCATAAGTAACTTGTTTGGTGGTTGAAACATCTGTCATGCGCATGTTCACAGCTCAGAAATGCATGTTTGAGGAATCCGTGATGCATGAAACATGTTCGGAATACGGAATGCCATGGTTATGTAAACAATGTAAATTACATGTGTATTGGTGAGAATTCGCTCAAAGAGAGTTTTCTACTGCCAAATGTCCGATTTTAGAACCTGGTGATACAAAAAACTTATGAAGTCAGAGTAAATATTTCAAAGTGTAATATATGCCTTCTTTGGTGGATGAAAGTTCACTAATCCACATGCTCACAACTCAGAAACGCATGTTTCTCGAATCCGTCATGCATGTATTATGTACGGAACCCGGAATGCCATGTTGATGGAATTCATGTAAATTATATATCTATTAGGTTGAATACACTCCAGAAGTATTCTTCTGTGAAAAATGAACGAATTCGAAACTTGTGTTAGGGAAAGATTGTGAAAATGTGTACACGAGTCTATATGAAATTATTCCTTTTATACAGGTTGAAAAATCAGTAATCCACATGCTCACAACTCAGGAATGCATGTATGTCGAATGCGTCATGCATGTAACATGTACGGAACACGGAATATCATGTTGAAGGAATCTATTCAAATTACATATCTCTAGGGTAGAATTCGCTCCAAGAGGGTTTTCCTGGGATCAAAGTGTGATTCTTGAAACTGGTGATAGGAGAAGCAATGAAGTCCAAGGAACTATTTCAAAGTGCATAAGTAACTTGTTTGGTGGTTGAAACATCTGTCATGCGCATGTTCACAGCTCAGAAATGCATGTTTGAGGAATCCGTGATGCATGAAACTTGTTCGGAATACGGAAATCCATGGTTATGTAAACAATGTAAATTAAATGTGTACTGCTGAGAATTCGCTCAAAGAGTGTTTTCTACTGCCAAATGTCCGATTTTAGAACCTGGTGATAAAAAAACTTATGAAGTCAGAGTAAATATTTCAAAGTGTAATATATGCCTTCTTTGGTGGATGAAAGTTCACTAATCCACATGCTCACAACTCAGAAACGCATGTTTCTCGAATCCGTCATGCATGAATCATGTACGGAACCCGGAATGCCATGTTGATGGAATTCATGTAAATTATATATCTATTAGGTTGAATACACTCCAGAAGTATTCTTCTGTGAAAAATGAACGAATTCGAAACTTGTGTTAGGGAAAGCTTGTGAAAATGTGTACACGAGTCTATATGAAATTATTCCTTTTATAGAGGTTGAAAAATCAGTAATCCACATGCTCACAACTCAGGAATGCATGTATGTCGAATCCGTCATGCATGTAACATGTACGGAACACGGAATATCATTTTGAAGGAATCTATTCAAATTACATATCTCTAGGGTAGAATTCGCTCCAAGAGGGTTTTCCTGGGATCAAAGTGTGATTCTTGAAACTGGTGATAGGAGAAGCAACGAAGTCCAAGGAACTATTTCAAAGTGCATAAGTAACTTGTTTGGTGGTTGAAACATCTGTCGTGCGCATGTTCACAGCTCAGAAATGCATGTTTGAGGAATCCGTGATGCATGAAACATGTTCGGAATACGGAATGCCATGGTTATGTAAACAATGTAAATTACATGTGTATTGGTGAGAATTCGCTCAAAGAGTGTTTTCCACTGCCAAATGTCCGATTTTAGAACCTGGTGATACAAAAAACTTATGAAGTCAGAGTAAATATTTCAAAGTGTAATATATGCCTTCTTTGGTGGATGAAAGTTCACTAATCCACATGCTCACAACTCAGAAACGCATGTTTCTCGAATCCGTCATGCATGTATCATGTACGGAACCCGGAATGCCATGTTGATGGAATTCATGTAAATTATATATCTATTAGGTTGAATACACTCCAGAAGTATTGTTCTGTGAAAAATGAACGAATTCGAAACTTGTGTTAGGGAAAGCTTGTGAAAATGTGTACACGAGTCTATATGACATTATTCCTTTTATAGAGGATGAAAAATCAGTAATCCACATGCTCACAACTCAGGAATGCATGTATGTCGAATCCGTCATGCATGTAACATGTACGGAACACGGAATATCATGTTGAAGGAATCTATTCAAATTACATATCTCTAGGGTAGAATTCGCTCCAAGAGGGTTTTCCTGGGATCAAAGTGTGATTCTTGAAACTGGTGATAGGAGAAGCAACGAAGTCCAAGGAACTATTTCAAAGTGCATAAGTAACTTGTTTGGTGGTTGAAACATCTGTCATGTGCATGTTCACAGCTCAGAAATGCATGTTTGAGGAATCCGTGATGCATGAAACATGTTCGGAATACGGAATGCCATGGTTATGTAAACAATGTAAATTACATGTGTATTGGTGAGAATTCGCTCAAAGAGAGTTTTCTACTGCCAAATGTCCGATTTTAGAACCTGGTGATACAAAAAACTTATGAAGTCAGAGTAAATATTTCAAAGTGTAATATATGCCTTCTTTGGTGGATGAAAGTTCACTAATCCACATGCTCACAACTCAGAAACGCATGTTTCTCGAATCCGTCATGCATGTATCATGTACGGAACCCGGAATGCCATGTTGATGGAATTCATGTAAATTATATATCTATTAGGTTGAATACACTCCAGAAGTATTCTTCTGTGAAAAATAAACGAATTCGAAACTTGTGTTAGGGAAAGCTTGTGAAAATGTGTACACGAGTCTGTGTGAAATTATTCCTTTTATAGAGGATGAAAATCAGTAATCCACATGCTCACAACTCAGGAATGCATGTATGTCGAATCCGTCATGCATGTTACATGTACGGAATACGGAATATCATGTTGAAGGAATCTATTCAAATTACATATCTCTAGGGTAGAATTCGCTCCAAGAGGGTTTTCCTGGGATCAAAGTGTGATTCTTGAAACTGGTGATAGGAGAAGCAACGAAGTCCAAGGAACTATTTCAAAGTGCATAAGTAACTTGTTTGGTGGTTGAAACATCTGTCATGCGCATGTTCACAGCTCAGAAATGCATGTTTGAGGAATCCGTGATGCATGAAACATGTTCGGAATACGGAATGCCATGGTTATGTAAACAATGTAAATTACATGTGTATTGGTGAGAATTCGCTCAAAGAGAGTTTTCTACTGCCAAATGTCCGATTTTAGAACCTGGTGATACAAAAAACTTATGAAGTCAGAGTAAATATTTCAAAGTGTAATATATGCCTTCTTTGGTGGATGAAAGTTCACTAATCCACATGCTCACAACTCAGAAACGCATGTTTCTCGAATCCATCATGCATGTATCATGTACGGAACCCGGAATGCCATGTTGATGGAATTCATGTAAATTATACATCTATTAGGTGGAATACACTCCAGAAGTATTGTTCTGTGAAAAATGAACGAATTCGAAACTTGTGTTAGGGAAAGCTTGTGAAAATGTGTACACGAGTCTATATGAAATTATTCCTTTTATAGAGGATGAAAAATCAGTAATCCACATGCTCACAACTCAGGAATGCATGTATGTCGAATCCGTCATGCATGTAACATGTACGGAACACGGAATATCATGTTGAAGGAATCTATTCAAATTACATATCTCTAGGGTAGAATTCGCTCCAAGAGGGTTTTCCTGGGATCAAAGTGTGATTCTTGAAACTGGTGATAGGAGAAGCAACGAAGTCCAAGGAACTATTTCAAAGTGCATAAGTAACTTGTTTGGTGGTTGAAACATCTGTCATGTGCATGTTCACAGCTCAGAATTGCATGTTTGAGGAATCCGTGATGCATGAAACATGTTCGGAATACGGAATGCCATGGTTATGTAAACAATGTAAATTACATGTGTATTGGTGAGAATTCGCTCAAAGAGAGTTTTCTACTGCCAAATGTCCGATTTTAGAACCTGGTGATACAAAAAACTTATGAAGTCAGAGTAAATATTTCAAAGTGTAATATATGCCTTCTTTGGTGGATGAAAGTTCACTAATCCACATGCTCACAACTCAGAAACGCATGTTTCTCGAATCCGTCATGCATGTATCATGTACGGAACCCGGAATGCCATGTTGATGGAATTCATGTAAATTATATATCTATTAGGTTGAATACACTCCAGAAGTATTCTTCTGTGGAAAATGAACGAATTCGAAACTTGTGTTAGGGAAAGCTTGTGAAAATGTGTACACGAGTCTATGTGAAATTATTCCTTTTAAAGAGGATGAAAATCAGTAATTCACATGCTCACAACTCAGGAATGCATGTATGTCGAATCCGTCATGCATGTTACATGTACAGAATACGGAATATCATGTTGAAGGAATCTATTCAAATTACATATCTCTAGGGTAGAATTCGCTCCAAGAGGGTTTTCCTGGGATCAAAGTGTGATTCTTGAAACTGGTGATAGGAGAAGCAACGAAGTCCAAGGAACTATTTCAAAGTGCATAAGTAACTTGTTTGGTGGTTGAAACATCTGTCATGCGCATGTTCACAGCTCAGAAATGCATGTTTGAGGAATCCGTGATGCATGAAACATGTTCGGAATACGGAATGCCATGGTTATGTAAACAATGTAAATTACATGTGTATTGGTGAGAATTCGCTCAAAGAGAGTTTTCTACTGCCAAATGTCCGATTTTAGAACCTGGTGATACAAAAAACTTATGAAGTCAGAGTAAATATTTCAAAGTGTAATATATGCCTTCTTTGGTGGATGAAAGTTCACTAATCCACATGCTCACAACTCAGAAACGCATGTTTCTCGAATCCGTCATGCATGTATCATGTACGGAACCCGGAATGCCATCTTGATGGAATTCATGTAAATTATATATCTATGAGGTTGAATACACTCCAGAAGTATTCTTCTGTGAAAAATGAACGAATTCGAAACTTGTGTTAGGGAAAGCTTGTGAAAATGTGTACACGAGTCTATATGAAATTATTCCTTTTATAGAGGATGAAAAATCAGTAATCCACATGCTCACAACTCAGGAATGCATGTATGTCGAATCCGTCATGCATGTAACATGTACGGAACACGGAATGTCATGTTGAAGGAATCTATTCAAATTACATATCTCTAGGGTAGAATTCGCTCCAAGAGGGTTTTCCTGGGATCAAAGTGTGATTCTTGAAACTGGTGATAGGAGAAGCAACGAAGTCCAAGGAACTATTTCAAAGTGCATAAGTAACTTGTTTGGTGGTTGAAACATCTGTCATGCGCATGTTCACAGCTCAGAAATGCATGTTTGAGGAATCCGTGATGCATGAAACATGTTCGGAATACGGAATGCCATGGTTATGTAAACAATGTAAATTACATGTGTATTGCTGAGAATTCGCTCAAAGAGTGTTTTCCACTGCCAAATGTCCGATTTTAGAACCTGGTGATACAAAAAACTTATGAAGTCAGAGTAAATATTTCAAAGTGTAATATATGCCTTCTTTGGTGGATGAAAGTTCACTAATCCACATGCTCACAACTCAGAAACGCATGTTTCTCGAATCCGTCATGCATGTATCATGTACGGAACCCGGAATGCCATGTTGATGGAATTCATGTAAATTATATATCTATTAGGTTGAATACACTCCAGAAGTATTCTTCTGTGAAAAATGAACGAATTCGAAACTTGTGTTAGGGAAAGATTGTGAAAATGTGTACACGAGTCTATATGAAATTATTCCTTTTATAGAGGAGGAAAAATCAGTAATCCACATGGTCACAACTCAGGAATGCATGTATGTCGAATCCGTCATGCATGTAACATGTACGGAACACGGAATATCATGTTGAAGGAATCTATTCAAATTACATATCTCTAGGGTAGAATTCGCTCCAAGAGGGTTTTCCTGTGATCAAAGTGTGATTCTTGAAACTGGTGATAGGAGAAGCAACGAAGTCCAAGGAACTATTTCAAAGTGCATAAGTAACTTGTTTGGTGGTTGAAACATCTGTCATGTGCATGTTCACAGCTCAGAAATGCATGTTTGAGGAATCCGTGATGCATGAAACATGTTCGGAATACAGAATGCCATGGTTATGTAAACAATGTAAATTACATGTGTATTGGTGAGAATTCGCTCAAAGAGAGTTTTCTACTGCCAAATGTCCGATTTTAGAACCTGGTGATACAAAAAACTTATGAAGTCAGAGTAAATATTTCAAAGTGTAATATATGCCTTCTTTGGTGGATGAAAGTTCACTAATCCACATGCTCACAACTCAGAAACGCATGTTTCTCGAATCCGTCATGCATGTATCATGTACGGAACCCGGAATGCCATGTTGATGGAATTCATGTAAATTATATATCTATTAGGTTGAATACACTCCAGAAGTATTCTTCTGTGAAAAATGAACGAATTCGAAACTTGTGTTAGGGAAAGATTGTGAAAATGTGTACACGAGTCTATATGAAATTATTCCTTTTATAGAGGAGGAAAAATCAGTAATCCACATGGTCACAACTCAGGAATGCATGTATGTCGAATCCGTCATGCATGTAACATGTACGGAACACGGAATATCATGTTGAAGGAATCTATTCAAATTACATATCTCTAGGGTAGAATTCGCTCCAAGAGGGTTTTCCTGTGATCAAAGTGTGATTCTTGAAACTGGTGATAGGAGAAGCAACGAAGTCCAAGGAACTATTTCAAAGTGCATAAGTAACTTGTTTGGTGGTTGAAACATCTGTCATGTGCATGTTCACAGCTCAGAAATGCATGTTTGAGGAATCCGTGATGCATGAAACATGTTCGGAATACAGAATGCCATGGTTATGTAAACAATGTAAATTACATGTGTATTGCTGAGAATTCGCTCAAAGAGAGTTTTCTACTGCCAAATGTCCGATTTTAGAACCTGGTGATACAAAAAACTTATGAAGTCAGAGTAAATATTTCAAAGTGTAATATATGCCTTCTTTGGTGGATGAAAGTTCACTAATCCACATGCTCACAACTCAGAAACGCATGTTTCTCGAATCCGTCATGCATGTATCATGTACGGAACCCGGAATGCCATGTTGATGGAATTCATGTAAATTATATATCTATTAGGTTGAATACACTCCAGAAGTATTCTTCTGTGAAAAATGAACGAATTCGAAACTTGTGTTAGGGAAAGCTTGTGAAAATGTGTACACGAGTCTATATGAAATTATTCCTTTTATAGAGGATGAAAAATCAGTAATCCACATGCTCACAACTCAGGAATGCATGTATGTCGAATCCGTCATGCATGTAACATGTACGGAACACGGAATATCATGTTGAAGGAATCTATTCAAATTACATATCTCTAGGGTAGAATACACTCCAAGAGGGTTTTCCTGGGATCAAAGTGTGATTCTTGAAACTGGTGATAGGAGAAGCAACGAAGTCCAAGGAACTATTTCAAAGTGCATAAGTAACTTGTTTGGTGGTTGAAACATCTGTCATGCGCATGTTCACAGCTCAGAAATGCATGTTTGAGGAATCCGTGATGCATGAAACTTGTTCGGAATACGGAAATCCATGGTTATGTAAACAATGTAAATTAAATGTGTACTGCTGAGAATTCGCTCAAAGAGTGTTTTCTACTGCCAAATGTCCGATTTTAGAACCTGGTGATACAAAAAACTTATGAAGTCAGAGTAAATATTTCAAAGTGTAATATATGCCTTCTTTGGTGGATGAAAGTTCACTAATCCACATGCTCACAACTCAGAAACGCATGTTTCTCGAATCCGTCATGCATGTATCATGTACGGAACCCGGAATGCCATGTTGATGGAATTCATGTAAATTATATATCTATTAGGTTGAATAAACTCCAGAAGTATTCTTCTGTGAAAAATGAACGAATTCGAAACTTGTGTTAGGGAAAGCTTGTGAAAATGTGTACACGAGTCTATATGAAATTATTCCTTTTATAGAGGATGAAAAATCAGTAATCCACTTGCTCACAACTCAGGAATGCATGTATGTCGAATCCGTCATGCATGTATCATGTACGGAACACGGAATATCATGTTGAAGGGATCAATTCAAATTACATATCTCTAGGGTAGAATTCGCTCCAAGAGGGTTTTTCTGTGATCAAAGTGTGATTCTTGAAACTGGTGATAGGAGAAGCAACGAAGTCCAAGGAACTATTTCAAAGTGCATAAGTAATATGTTTGGTGGTTGAAACATCTGTCATGGGCATGTTCACAGCTCAGAAATGCATGTTTGAGGAATCTGTGATGCATGAAACATGTTCGGAATACGGAATGCCATGGTTATGTAAACAATGTAAATTACATGTGTATTGGTGAGAATTCGCTCAAAGAGTGTTTTCCACTGCCAAATGTCCGATTTTAGAACCTGGTGATACAAAAAACTTATGAAGTCAGAGTAAATATTTCAAAGTGTAATATATGCCTTCTTTGGTGGATGAAAGTTCACTAATCCACATGCTCACAACTCAGAAACGCATGTTTCTCGAATCCGTCATGCATGAATCATGTACGGAACCCGGAATGCCATGTTGATGGAATTCATGTAAATTATATATCTATTAGGTTGAATACACTCCAGAAGTATTCTTCTGTGAAAAATGAACGAATTCGAAACTTGTGTTAGGGAAAGCTTGTGAAAATGTGTACACGAGTCTATATGAAATTATTCCTTTTATAGAGGTTGAAAAATCAGTAATCCACATGGTCACAACTCAGGAATGCATGTATGTCGAATCCGTCATGCATGTAACATGTACGGAACACGGAATATCATGTTGAAGGAATCTATTCAAATTACATATCTCTAGGGTAGAATTCGCTCCAAGAGGGTTTTCCTGGGATCAAAGTGTGATTCTTGAAACTGGTGATAGGAGAAGCAACGAAGTCCAAGGAACTATTTCAAAGTGCATAAGTAACTTGTTTGGTGGTTGAAACATCTGTCATGCGCATGTTCACAGCTCAGAAATGCATGTTTGAGGAATCCGTGATGCATGAAACATGTTCGGAATACGGAATGCCATTGTTATGTAAACAATGTAAATTACATGTGTATTGGTGAGAATTCGCTCAAAGAGAGTTTTCTACTGCCAAATGTCCGATTTTAGAACCTGGTGATACAAAAAACTTATGAAGTCAGAGTAAATATTTCGAAGTGTAATATATGCCTTCTTTGGTGGATGAAAGTTCACTAATCCACATGCTCACAACTCAGAAACGCATGTTTCTCGAATCCGTCATGCATGTATCATGTACGGAACCTGGAATGCCATGTTGATGGAATTCATGTAAATTATATATCTATTAGGTTGAATACACTCCAGAAGTATTCTTCTGTGAAAAATGAACGAATTCGAAACTTGTGTTAGGGAAAGCTTGTGAAAATGTGTACACGAGTCTATATGAAATTATTCCTTTTATAGAGGATGAAAATCAGTATTCCACATGCTCACAATTCAGGAATGCATGTATGTCGAATCCGTCATGCATGTAACATGTACGGAATACGGAATATCATGTTGAAAGAATCTATTCAAATTACATATCTCTAGGGTAGAATTCGCTCCAAGAGGGTTTTCCTGGGATCAAAGTGTGATTCTTGAAACTGGTGATAGGAGAAGCAACGAAGTCCAAGGAACTATTTCAAAGTGCATAAGTAACTTGTTTGGTGGTTGAAACATCTGTCATGCGCATGTTCACAGCTCAGAAATGCATGTTTGAGGAATCCGTGATGCATGAAACATGTTCGGAATACGGAATGCCATGGTTATGTAAACAATGTAAATTACATGTGTATTGGTGAGAATTCGCTCAAAGAGTGTTTTCCACTGCCAAATGTCCGATTTTAGAACCTGGTGATACAAAAAACTTATGAAGTCAGAGTAAATATTTCAAAGTGTAATATATGCCTTCTTTGGTGGATGAAAGTTCACTAATCCACATGCTCACAACTCAGAATCGCATGTTTCTCGAATCCGTCATGCATGTATCATGTACGGAACCCGGAATGCCATGTTGATGGAATTCATGTAAATTATATATCTATTAGGTTGAATACACTCCAGAAGTATTCTTCTGTGAAAAATGAACGAATTCGAAACTTGTGTTAGGGAAAGCTTGTGAAAATGTGTACACGAGTCTATATGAAATTATTCCTTTTATAGAGGATGAAAAATCAGTAATCCACATGCTCACAACTCAGGAATGCATGTATGTCGAATCCGTCATGCATGTAACATGTACGGAACACGGAATGTCATGTTGAAGGAATCTATTCAAATTACATATCTCTAGGGTAGAATTCGCTCCAAGAGGGTTTTCCTGGGATCAAAGTGTGATTCTTGAAACTGGTGATAGGAGAAGCAACGAAGTCCAAGGAACTATTTCAAAGTGCATAAGTAACTTGTTTGGTGGTTGAAACATCTGTCATGCGCATGTTCACAGCTCAGAAATGCATGTTTGAGGAATCCGTGATGCATGAAACATGTTCGGAATACGGAATGCCATGGTTATGTAAACAATGTAAATTACATGTGTATTGCTGAGAATTCGCTCAAAGAGTGTTTTCCACTGCCAAATGTCCGATTTTAGAACCTGGTGATACAAAAAACTTATGAAGTCAGAGTAAATATTTCAAAGTGTAATATATGCCTTCTTTGGTGGATGAAAGTTCACTAATCCACATGCTCACAACTCAGAAACGCATGTTTCTCGAATCCGTCATGCATGTATCATGTACGGAACCCGGAATGCCATGTTGATGGAATTCATGTAAATTATATATCTATTAGGTTGAATACACTCCAGAAGTATTCTTCTGTGAAAAATGAACGAATTCGAAACTTGTGTTAGGGAAAGATTGTGAAAATGTGTACACGAGTCTATATGAAATTATTCCTTTTATAGAGGAGGAAAAATCAGTAATCCACATGGTCACAACTCAGGAATGCATGTATGTCGAATCCGTCATGCATGTAACATGTACGGAACACGGAATATCATGTTGAAGGAATCTATTCAAATTACATATCTCTAGGGTAGAATTCGCTCCAAGAGGGTTTTCCTGTGATCAAAGTGTGATTCTTGAAACTGGTGATAGGAGAAGCAACGAAGTCCAAGGAACTATTTCAAAGTGCATAAGTAACTTGTTTGGTGGTTGAAACATCTGTCATGTGCATGTTCACAGCTCAGAAATGCATGTTTGAGGAATCCGTGATGCATGAAACATGTTCGGAATACAGAATGCCATGGTTATGTAAACAATGTAAATTACATGTGTATTGGTGAGAATTCGCTCAAAGAGAGTTTTCTACTGCCAAATGTCCGATTTTAGAACCTGGTGATACAAAAAACTTATGAAGTCAGAGTAAATATTTCAAAGTGTAATATATGCCTTCTTTGGTGGATGAAAGTTCACTAATCCACATGCTCACAACTCAGAAACGCATGTTTCTCGAATCCGTCATGCATGTATCATGTACGGAACCCGGAATGCCATGTTGATGGAATTCATGTAAATTATATATCTATTAGGTTGAATACACTCCAGAAGTATTCTTCTGTGAAAAATGAACGAATTCGAAACTTGTGTTAGGGAAAGATTGTGAAAATGTGTACACGAGTCTATATGAAATTATTCCTTTTATAGAGGAGGAAAAATCAGTAATCCACATGGTCACAACTCAGGAATGCATGTATGTCGAATCCGTCATGCATGTAACATGTACGGAACACGGAATATCATGTTGAAGGAATCTATTCAAATTACATATCTCTAGGGTAGAATTCGCTCCAAGAGGGTTTTCCTGTGATCAAAGTGTGATTCTTGAAACTGGTGATAGGAGAAGCAACGAAGTCCAAGGAACTATTTCAAAGTGCATAAGTAACTTGTTTGGTGGTTGAAACATCTGTCATGTGCATGTTCACAGCTCAGAAATGCATGTTTGAGGAATCCGTGATGCATGAAACATGTTCGGAATACAGAATGCCATGGTTATGTAAACAATGTAAATTACATGTGTATTGCTGAGAATTCGCTCAAAGAGAGTTTTCTACTGCCAAATGTCCGATTTTAGAACCTGGTGATACAAAAAACTTATGAAGTCAGAGTAAATATTTCAAAGTGTAATATATGCCTTCTTTGGTGGATGAAAGTTCACTAATCCACATGCTCACAACTCAGAAACGCATGTTTCTCGAATCCGTCATGCATGTATCATGTACGGAACCCGGAATGCCATGTTGATGGAATTCATGTAAATTATATATCTATTAGGTTGAATACACTCCAGAAGTATTCTTCTGTGAAAAATGAACGAATTCGAAACTTGTGTTAGGGAAAGCTTGTGAAAATGTGTACACGAGTCTATATGAAATTATTCCTTTTATAGAGGATGAAAAATCAGTAATCCACATGCTCACAACTCAGGAATGCATGTATGTCGAATCCGTCATGCATGTAACATGTACGGAACACGGAATATCATGTTGAAGGAATCTATTCAAATTACATATCTCTAGGGTAGAATACACTCCAAGAGGGTTTTCCTGGGATCAAAGTGTGATTCTTGAAACTGGTGATAGGAGAAGCAACGAAGTCCAAGGAACTATTTCAAAGTGCATAAGTAACTTGTTTGGTGGTTGAAACATCTGTCATGCGCATGTTCACAGCTCAGAAATGCATGTTTGAGGAATCCGTGATGCATGAAACTTGTTCGGAATACGGAAATCCATGGTTATGTAAACAATGTAAATTAAATGTGTACTGCTGAGAATTCGCTCAAAGAGTGTTTTCTACTGCCAAATGTCCGATTTTAGAACCTGGTGATACAAAAAACTTATGAAGTCAGAGTAAATATTTCAAAGTGTAATATATGCCTTCTTTGGTGGATGAAAGTTCACTAATCCACATGCTCACAACTCAGAAACGCATGTTTCTCGAATCCGTCATGCATGTATCATGTACGGAACCCGGAATGCCATGTTGATGGAATTCATGTAAATTATATATCTATTAGGTTGAATAAACTCCAGAAGTATTCTTCTGTGAAAAATGAACGAATTCGAAACTTGTGTTAGGGAAAGCTTGTGAAAATGTGTACACGAGTCTATATGAAATTATTCCTTTTATAGAGGATGAAAAATCAGTAATCCACTTGCTCACAACTCAGGAATGCATGTATGTCGAATCCGTCATGCATGTATCATGTACGGAACACGGAATATCATGTTGAAGGGATCAATTCAAATTACATATCTCTAGGGTAGAATTCGCTCCAAGAGGGTTTTTCTGTGATCAAAGTGTGATTCTTGAAACTGGTGATAGGAGAAGCAACGAAGTCCAAGGAACTATTTCAAAGTGCATAAGTAATATGTTTGGTGGTTGAAACATCTGTCATGGGCATGTTCACAGCTCAGAAATGCATGTTTGAGGAATCTGTGATGCATGAAACATGTTCGGAATACGGAATGCCATGGTTATGTAAACAATGTAAATTACATGTGTATTGGTGAGAATTCGCTCAAAGAGTGTTTTCCACTGCCAAATGTCCGATTTTAGAACCTGGTGATACAAAAAACTTATGAAGTCAGAGTAAATATTTCAAAGTGTAATATATGCCTTCTTTGGTGGATGAAAGTTCACTAATCCACATGCTCACAACTCAGAAACGCATGTTTCTCGAATCCGTCATGCATGAATCATGTACGGAACCCGGAATGCCATGTTGATGGAATTCATGTAAATTATATATCTATTAGGTTGAATACACTCCAGAAGTATTCTTCTGTGAAAAATGAACGAATTCGAAACTTGTGTTAGGGAAAGCTTGTGAAAATGTGTACACGAGTCTATATGAAATTATTCCTTTTATAGAGGTTGAAAAATCAGTAATCCACATGGTCACAACTCAGGAATGCATGTATGTCGAATCCGTCATGCATGTAACATGTACGGAACACGGAATATCATGTTGAAGGAATCTATTCAAATTACATATCTCTAGGGTAGAATTCGCTCCAAGAGGGTTTTCCTGGGATCAAAGTGTGATTCTTGAAACTGGTGATAGGAGAAGCAACGAAGTCCAAGGAACTATTTCAAAGTGCATAAGTAACTTGTTTGGTGGTTGAAACATCTTTCATGCGCATGTTCACAGCTCAGAAATGCATGTTTGAGGAATCCGTGATGCATGAAACATGTTCGGAATACGGAATGCCATTGTTATGTAAACAATGTAAATTACATGTGTATTGGTGAGAATTCGCTCAAAGAGAGTTTTCTACTGCCAAATGTCCGATTTTAGAACCTGGTGATACAAAAAACTTATGAAGTCAGAGTAAATATTTCGAAGTGTAATATATGCCTTCTTTGGTGGATGAAAGTTCACTAATCCACATGCTCACAACTCAGAAACGCATGTTTCTCGAATCCGTCATGCATGTATCATGTACGGAACCTGGAATGCCATGTTGATGGAATTCATGTAAATTATATATCTATTAGGTTGAATACACTCCAGAAGTATTCTTCTGTGAAAAATGAACGAATTCGAAACTTGTGTTAGGGAAAGCTTGTGAAAATGTGTACACGAGTCTATATGAAATTATTCCTTTTATAGAGGATGAAAATCAGTAATCCACATGCTCACAATTCAGGAATGCATGTATGTCGAATCCGTCATGCATGTAACATGTACGGAATACGGAATATCATGTTGAAAGAATCTATTCAAATTACATATCTCTAGGGTAGAATTCGCTCCAAGAGGGTTTTCCTGGGATCAAAGTGTGATTCTTGAAACTGGTGATAGGAGAAGCAACGAAGTCCAAGGAACTATTTCAAAGTGCATAAGTAACTTGTTTGGTGGTTGAAACATCTGTCATGCGCATGTTCACAGCTCAGAAATGCATGTTTGAGGAATCCGTGATGCATGAAACATGTTCGGAATACGGAATGCCATGGTTATGTAAACAATGTAAATTACATGTGTATTGGTGAGAATTCGCTCAAAGAGTGTTTTCCACTGCCAAATGTCCGATTTTAGAACCTGGTGATACAAAAAACTTATGAAGTCAGAGTAAATATTTCAAAGTGTAATATATGCCTTCTTTGGTGGATGAAAGTTCACTAATCCACATGCTCACAACTCAGAATCGCATGTTTCTCGAATCCGTCATGCATGTATCATGTACGGAACCCGGAATGCCATGTTGATGGAATTCATGTAAATTATATATCTATTAGGTTGAATACACTCCAGAAGTATTCTTCTGTGAAAAATGAACGAATTCGAAACTTGTGTTAGGGAAAGCTTGTGAAAATGTGTACACGAGTCTATATGAAATTATTCCTTTTATAGAGGATGAAAAATCAGTAATCCACATGCTCACAACTCAGGAATGCATGTATGTCGAATCCGTCATGCATGTAACATGTACGGAACACGGAATATCATGTTGAAGGAATCTATTCAAATTACATATCTCTAGGGTAGAATTCGCTCCAAGAGGGTTTTTCTGGGATCAAAGTGTGATTCTTGAAACTGGTGATAGGAGAAGCAACGAAGTCCAAGGAACTATTTCAAAGTGCATAAGTAACTTGTTTGGTGGTTGAAACATCTGTCATGCGCATGTTCACAGCTCAGAAATGCATGTTTGAGGAATCCGTGATGCATGAAACATGTTCGGAATACGGAATGCCATGGTTATGTAAACAATGTAAATTACATGTGTATTGGTGAGAATTCGCTCAAAGAGAGTTTTCTACTGCCAAATGTCCGATTTTAGAACCTGGTGATACAAAAAACTTATGAAGTCAGAGTAAATACTTCAAAGTGTAATATATGCCTTCTTTGGTGGATGAAAGTTCACTAATCCACATGCTCACAACTCAGAAACGCATGTTTCTCGAATCCGTCATGCATGTATCATGTACGGAACCCGGAATGCCATGTTGATGGAATTCATGTAAATTATATATCTATTAGGTTGAATACACTCCAGAAGTATTGTTCTGTGAAAAATGAACGAATTCGAAACTTGTGTTAGGGAAAGCTTGTGAAAATGTGTACACGAGTCTATATGAAATTATTCCTTTTATAGAGGATGAAAAATCAGTAATCCACATGCTCACAACTCAGGAATGCATGTATGTCGAATCCGTCATGCATGTAACATGTACGGAACACGGAATATCATGTTGAAGGAATCTATTCTAATTACATATCTCTAGGGTAGAATTCGCTCCAAGAGGGTTTTCCTGTGATCAAGGTGTGATTCTTGAAACTGGTGATAGGAGAAGCAAAGAAGTCCAAGGAACTATTTCAAAGTGCATAAGTAACTTGTTTGGTGGTTGAAACATCTGTCATGCGCATGTTCACAGCTCAGAAATGCATGTTTGAGGAATCCATGATGCATGAAACATGTTCGGAATACGGAATGCCATGGTTATGTAAACAATGTAAATTACATGTGTATTGGTGAGAATTCGCTCAAAGAGTGTTTTCCACTGCCAAATGTCCAATTTTAGAACCTGGTGATACAAAAAACATATGAAGTCAGAGTAAATATTTCAAAGTGTACTATATGCCTTATTTGGTGAATGAAAGTTCACTAATCCACATGCTCACAACTCTGAAACGCATGTTTCTCGAATCCGTCATGCATGAATCATGTACGGAACCCGGAATGCCATGTTGATGGAATTCATGTAAATTATATATCTATTAGGTTGAATACACTCCAGAAGTATTCTTCTGTGAAAAATGAACGAATTCGAAACTTGTGTTAGGGAAAGCTTGTGAAAATGTGTACACGAGTCTATATGAAATTATTCCTTTTATAGAGGTTGAAAAATCAGTAATCCACATGGTCACAACTCAGGAATGCATGTATGTCGAATCCGTCATGCATGTAACATGTACGGAACACGGAATATCATGTTGAAGGAATCTATTCAAATTACATATCTCTAGGGTAGAATTCGCTCCAAGAGGGTTTTCCTGGGATCAAAGTGTGATTCTTGAAACTGGTGATAGGAGAAGCAACGAAGTCCAAGGAACTATTTCAAAGTGCATAAGTAACTTGTTTGGTGGTTGAAACATCTGTCATGCGCATGTTCACAGCTCAGAAATGCATGTTTGAGGAATCCGTGATGCATGAAACATGTTCGGAATACGGAATGCCATGGTTATGTAAACAATGTAAATTACATGTGTATTGGTGAGAATTCGCTCAAAGAGAGTTTTCTACTGCCAAATGTCCGATTTTAGAACCTGGTGATACAAAAAACTTATGAAGTCAGAGTAAATATTTCAAAGTGTAATATATGCCTTCTTTGGTGGATGAAAGTTCACTAATCCACATGCTCACAACTCAGAAACGCATGTTTCTCGAATCCGTCATGCATGTATCATGTACGGAACCTGGAATGCCATGTTGATGGAATTCATGTAAATTATATATCTATTAGGTTGAATACACTCCAGAAGTATTCTTCTGTGAAAAATGAACGAATTCGAAACTTGTGTTAGGGAAAGCTTGTGAAAATGTGTACACGAGTCTATATGAAATTATTCCTTTTATAGAGGATGAAAATCAGTAATCCACATGCTCACAATTCAGGAATGCATGTATGTCGAATCCGTCATGCATGTAACATGTACGGAATACGGAATATCATGTTGAAAGAATCTATTCAAATTACATATCTCTAGGGTAGAATTCGCTCCAAGAGGGTTTTCCTGGGATCAAAGTGTGATTCTTGAAACTGGTGATAGGAGAAGCAACGAAGTCCAAGGAACTATTTCAAAGTGCATAAGTAACTTGTTTGGTGGTTGAAACATCTGTCATGCGCATGTTCACAGCTCAGAAATGCATGTTTGAGGAATCCGTGATGCATGAAACATGTTCGGAATACGGAATGCCATGGTTATGTAAACAATGTAAATTACATGTGTATTGGTGAGAATTCGCTCAAAGAGTGTTTTCCACTGCCAAATGTCCGATTTTAGAACCTGGTGATACAAAAAACTTATGAAGTCAGAGTAAATATTTCAAAGTGTAATATATGCCTTCTTTGGTGGATGAAAGTTCACTAATCCACATGCTCACAACTCAGAATCGCATGTTTCTCGAATCCGTCATGCATGTATCATGTACGGAACCCGGAATGCCATGTTGATGGAATTCATGTAAATTATATATCTATTAGGTTGAATACACTCCAGAAGTATTCTTCTGTGAAAAATGAACGAATTCGAAACTTGTGTTAGGGAAAGCTTGTGAAAATGTGTACACGAGTCTATATGAAATTATTCCTTTTATAGAGGATGAAAAATCAGTAATCCACATGCTCACAACTCAGGAATGCATGTATGTCGAATCCGTCATGCATGTAACATGTACGGAACACGGAATATCATGTTGAAGGAATCTATTCAAATTACATATCTCTAGGGTAGAATTCGCTCCAAGAGGGTTTTTCTGGGATCAAAGTGTGATTCTTGAAACTGGTGATAGGAGAAGCAACGAAGTCCAAGGAACTATTTCAAAGTGCATAAGTAACTTGTTTGGTGGTTGAAACATCTGTCATGCGCATGTTCACAGCTCAGAAATGCATGTTTGAGGAATCCGTGATGCATGAAACATGTTCGGAATACGGAATGCCATGGTTATGTAAACAATGTAAATTACATGTGTATTGGTGAGAATTCGCTCAAAGAGAGTTTTCTACTGCCAAATGTCCGATTTTAGAACCTGGTGATACAAAAAACTTATGAAGTCAGAGTAAATACTTCAAAGTGTAATATATGCCTTCTTTGGTGGATGAAAGTTCACTAATCCACATGCTCACAACTCAGAAACGCATGTTTCTCGAATCCGTCATGCATGTATCATGTACGGAACCCGGAATGCCATGTTGATGGAATTCATGTAAATTATATATCTATTAGGTTGAATACACTCCAGAAGTATTGTTCTGTGAAAAATGAACGAATTCGAAACTTGTGTTAGGGAAAGCTTGTGAAAATGTGTACACGAGTCTATATGAAATTATTCCTTTTATAGAGGATGAAAAATCAGTAATCCACATGCTCACAACTCAGGAATGCATGTATGTCGAATCCGTCATGCATGTAACATGTACGGAACACGGAATATCATGTTGAAGGAATCTATTCAAATTACATATCTCTAGGGTAGAATTCGCTCCAAGAGGGTTTTCCTGGGATCAAAGTGTGATTCTTGAAACTGGTGATAGGAGAAGCAACGAAGTCCAAGGAACTATTTCAAAGTGCATAAGTAACTTGTTTGGTGGTTGAAACATCTGTCATGCGCATGTTCACAGCTCAGAAATGCATGTTTGAGGAATCCGTGATGCATGAAACATGTTCGGAATACGGAATGCCATGGTTATGTAAACAATGTAAATTACATGTGTATTGGTGAGAATTCGCTCAAAGAGAGTTTTCTACTGCCAAATGTCCGATTTTAGAACCTGGTGATACAAAAAACTTATGAAGTCAGAGTAAATATTTCAAAGTGTAATATATGCCTTCTTTGGTGGATGAAAGTTCACTAATCCACATGCTCACAACTCAGAAACGCATGTTTCTCGAATCCGTCATGCATGTATCATGTACGGAACCTGGAATGCCATGTTGATGGAATTCATGTAAATTATATATCTATTAGGTTGAATACACTCCAGAAGTATTCTTCTGTGAAAAATGAACGAATTCGAAACTTGTGTTAGGGAAAGCTTGTGAAAATGTGTACACGAGTCTATATGAAATTATTCCTTTTATAGAGGATGAAAATCAGTAATCCACATGCTCACAATTCAGGAATGCATGTATGTCGAATCCGTCATGCATGTAACATGTACGGAATACGGAATATCATGTTGAAAGAATCTATTCAAATTACATATCTCTAGGGTAGAATTCGCTCCAAGAGGGTTTTCCTGGGATCAAAGTGTGATTCTTGAAACTGGTGATAGGAGAAGCAACGAAGTCCAAGGAACTATTTCAAAGTGCATAAGTAACTTGTTTGGTGGTTGAAACATCTGTCATGCGCATGTTCACAGCTCAGAAATGCATGTTTGAGGAATCCGTGATGCATGAAACATGTTCGGAATACGGAATGCCATGGTTATGTAAACAATGTAAAGTACATGTGTATTGGTGAGAATTCGCTCAAAGAGTGTTTTCCACTGCCAAATGTCCGATTTTAGAACCTGGTGATACAAAAAACTTATGAAGTCAGAGTAAATATTTCAAAGTGTAATATATGCCTTCTTTGGTGGATGAAAGTTCACTAATCCACATGCTCACAACTCAGAATCGCATGTTTCTCGAATCCGTCATGCATGTATCATGTACGGAACCCGGAATGCCATGTTGATGGAATTCATGTAAATTATATATCTATTAGGTTGAATACACTCCAGAAGTATTCTTCTGTGAAAAATGAACGAATTCGAAACTTGTGTTAGGGAAAGCTTGTGAAAATGTGTACACGAGTCTATATGAAATTATTCCTTTTATAGAGGATGAAAAATCAGTAATCCACATGCTCACAACTCAGGAATGCATGTATGTCGAATCCGTCATGCATGTAACATGTACGGAACACGGAATATCATGTTGAAGGAATCTATTCAAATTACATATCTCTAGGGTAGAATTCGCTCCAAGAGGGTTTTTCTGGGATCAAAGTGTGATTCTTGAAACTGGTGATAGGAGAAGCAACGAAGTCCAAGGAACTATTTCAAAGTGCATAAGTAACTTGTTTGGTGGTTGAAACATCTGTCATGCGCATGTTCACAGCTCAGAAATGCATGTTTGAGGAATCCGTGATGCATGAAACATGTTCGGAATACGGAATGCCATGGTTATGTAAACAATGTAAATTACATGTGTATTGGTGAGAATTCGCTCAAAGAGAGTTTTCTACTGCCAAATGTCCGATTTTAGAACCTGGTGATACAAAAAACTTATGAAGTCAGAGTAAATACTTCAAAGTGTAATATATGCCTTCTTTGGTGGATGAAAGTTCACTAATCCACATGCTCACAACTCAGAAACGCATGTTTCTCGAATCCGTCATGCATGTATCATGTACGGAACCCGGAATGCCATGTTGATGGAATTCATGTAAATTATATATCTATTAGGTTGAATACACTCCAGAAGTATTGTTCTGTGAAAAATGAACGAATTCGAAACTTGTGTTAGGGAAAGCTTGTGAAAATGTGTACACGAGTCTATATGAAATTATTCCTTTTATAGAGGATGAAAAATCAGTAATCCACATGCTCACAACTCAGGAATGCATGTATGTCGAATCCGTCATGCATGTAACATGTACGGAACACGGAATATCATGTTGAAGGAATCTATTCTAATTACATATCTCTAGGGTAGAATTCGCTCCAAGAGGGTTTTCCTGTGATCAAGGTGTGATTCTTGAAACTGGTGATAGGAGAAGCAAAGAAGTCCAAGGAACTATTTCAAAGTGCATAAGTAACTTGTTTGGTGGTTGAAACATCTGTCATGCGCATGTTCACAGCTCAGAAATGCATGTTTGAGGAATCCATGATGCATGAAACATGTTCGGAATACGGAATGCCATGGTTATGTAAACAATGTAAATTACATGTGTATTGGTGAGAATTCGCTCAAAGAGTGTTTTCCACTGCCAAATGTCCAATTTTAGAACCTGGTGATACAAAAAACATATGAAGTCAGAGTAAATATTTCAAAGTGTACTATATGCCTTATTTGGTGAATGAAAGTTCACTAATCCACATGCTCACAACTCTGAAACGCATGTTTCTCGAATCCGTCATGCATGAATCATGTACGGAACCCGGAATGCCATGTTGATGGAATTCATGTAAATTATATATCTATTAGGTTGAATACACTCCAGAAGTATTCTTCTGTGAAAAATGAACGAATTCGAAACTTGTGTTAGGGAAAGCTTGTGAAAATGTGTACACGAGTCTATATGAAATTATTCCTTTTATAGAGGTTGAAAAATCAGTAATCCACATGGTCACAACTCAGGAATGCATGTATGTCGAATCCGTCATGCATGTAACATGTACGGAACACGGAATATCATGTTGAAGGAATCTATTCAAATTACATATCTCTAGGGTAGAATTCGCTCCAAGAGGGTTTTCCTGGGATCAAAGTGTGATTCTTGAAACTGGTGATAGGAGAAGCAACGAAGTCCAAGGAACTATTTCAAAGTGCATAAGTAACTTGTTTGGTGGTTGAAACATCTGTCATGCGCATGTTCACAGCTCAGAAATGCATGTTTGAGGAATCCGTGATGCATGAAACATGTTCGGAATACGGAATGCCATGGTTATGTAAACAATGTAAATTACATGTGTATTGGTGAGAATTCGCTCAAAGAGAGTTTTCTACTGCCAAATGTCCGATTTTAGAACCTGGTGATACAAAAAACTTATGAAGTCAGAGTAAATATTTCAAAGTGTAATATATGCCTTCTTTGGTGGATGAAAGTTCACTAATCCACATGCTCACAACTCAGAAACGCATGTTTCTCGAATCCGTCATGCATGTATCATGTACGGAACCTGGAATGCCATGTTGATGGAATTCATGTAAATTATATATCTATTAGGTTGAATACACTCCAGAAGTATTCTTCTGTGAAAAATGAACGAATTCGAAACTTGTGTTAGGGAAAGCTTGTGAAAATGTGTACACGAGTCTATATGAAATTATTCCTTTTATAGAGGATGAAAATCAGTAATCCACATGCTCACAACTCAGGAATGCATGTATGTCGAATCCGTCATGCATGTAACATGTACGGAATACGGAATATCATGTTGAAGGAATCTATTCAAATTACATATCTCTAGGGTAGAATTCGCTCCAAGAGGGTTTTCCTGGGATCAAAGTGTGATTCTTGAAACTGGTGATAGGAGAAGCAACGAAGTCCAAGGAACTATTTCAAAGTGCATAAGTAACTTGTTTGGTGGTTGAAACATCTGTCATGCGCATGTTCACAGCTCAGAAATGCATGTTTGAGGAATCCGTGATGCATGAAACATGTTCGGAATACGGAATGCCATGGTTATGTAAACAATGTAAATTACATGTGTATTGGTGAGAATTCGCTCAAAGAGTGTTTTCCACTGCCAAATGTCCGATTTTAGAACCTGGTGATACAAAAAACTTATGAAGTCAGAGTAAATATTTCAAAGTGTAATATATGCCTTCTTTGGTGGATGAAAGTTCACTAATCCACATGCTCACAACTCAGAAACGCATGTTTCTCGAATCCGTCATGCATGTATCATGTACGGAACCCGGAATGCCATGTTGATGGAATTCATGTAAATTATATATCTATTAGGTTGAATACACTCCAGAAGTATTCTTCTGTGAAAAATGAACGAATTCGAAACTTGTGTTAGGGAAAGCTTGTGAAAATGTGTACACGAGTCTATATGAAATTATTCCTTTTATAGAGGATGAAAAATCAGTAATCCACATGGTCACAACTCAGGAATGCATGTATGTCGAATCCGTCATGCATGTAACATGTACGGAACACGGAATATCATGTTGAAGGAATCTATTCAAATTACATATCTCTAGGGTAGAATTCGCTCCAAGAGTGTTTTTCTGGGATCAAAGTGTGATTCTTGAAACTGGTGATAGGAGAAGCAACGAAGTCCAAGGAACTATTTCAAAGTGCATAAGTAACTTGTTTGGTGGTTGAAACATCTGTCATGCGCATGTTCACAGCTCAGAAATGCATGTTTGAGGAATCCGTGATGCATGAAACATGTTCGGAATACGGAATGCCATGGTTATGTAAACAATGTAAATTACATGTGTATTGGTGAGAATTCGCTCAAAGAGAGTTTTCTACTGCCAAATGTCCGATTTTAGAACCTGGTGATACAAAAAACTTATGAAGTCAGAGTAAATACTTCAAAGTGTAATATATGCCTTCTTTGGTGGATGAAAGTTCACTAATCCACATGCTCACAACTCAGAAACGCATGTTTCTCGAATCCGTCATGCATGTATCATGTACGGAACCCGGAATGCCATGTTGATGGAATTCATGTAAATTATATATCTATTAGGTTGAATACACTCCAGAAGTATTCTTCTGTGAAAAATGAACGAATTCGAAACTTGTGTTAGGGAAAGCTTGTGAAAATGTGTACACGAGTCTATATGAAATTATTCCTTTTATAGAGGATGAAAAATCAGTAATCCACATGCTCACAACTCAGGAATGCATGTATGTCGAATCCGTCATGCATGTAACATGTACGGAACACGGAATATCATGTTGAAGGAATCTATTCTAATTACATATCTCTAGGGTAGAATTCGCTCCAAGAGGGTTTTCCTGTGATCAAAGTGGGATTCTTGAAACTGGTGATAGGAGAAGCAAAGAAGTCCAAGGAACTATTTCAAAGTGCATAAGTAACTTGTTTGGTGGTTGAAACATCTGTCATGCGCATGTTCACAGCTCAGAAATGCATGTTTGAGGAATCCATGATGCATGAAACATGTTCGGAATACGGAATGCCATGGTTATGTAAACAATGTAAATTACATGTGTATTGGTGAGAATTCGCTCAAAGAGTGTTTTCCACTGCCAAATGTCCAATTTTAGAACCTGGTGATACAAAAAACATATGAAGTCAGAGTAAATATTTCAAAGTGTACTATATGCCTTATTTGGTGGATGAAAATTCACTAATCCACATGCTCACAACTCAGAAACGCATGTTTCTCGAATCCGTCATGCATGTATCATGTACGGAACCCGGAATGCCATGTTGATGGAATTCATGTAAATTATATATCTATTAGGTTGAATACACTCCAGAAGTATTCTTCTGTGAAAAATGAACGAATTCGAAACTTGTGTTAGGGAAAGCTTGTGAAAATGTGTACACGAGTCTATATGAAATTATTCCTTTTATACAGGTTGAAAAATCAGTAATCCACATGCTCACAACTCAGGAATGCATGTTTGTCCAATCCGTCATGCATGTAACATGTACGGAACACGGAATATCATGTTGAAGGAATCTATTCAAATTACATATCTCTAGGGTAGAATTCGCTCCAAGAGGGTTTTCCTGGGATCAAAGTGTGATTCTTGAAACTGGTGATAGGAGAAGCAACGAAGTCCAAGGAACTATTTCAAAGTGCATAAGTAACTTGTTTGGTGGTTGAAACATCTGTCATGCGCATGTTCACAGCTCAGAAATGCATGTTTGAGGAATCCGTGATGCATGAAACTTGTTCGGAATACGGAAATCCATGGTTATGTAAACAATGTAAATTAAATGTGTACTGCTGAGAATTCGCTCAAAGAGTGTTTTCTACTGCCAAATGTCCGATTTTAGAACCTGGTGATACAAAAAACTTATGAAGTCAGAGTAAATATTTCAAAGTGTAATATATGCCTTCTTTGGTGGATGAAAGTTCACTAATCCACATGCTCACAACTCAGAAACGCATGTTTCTCGAATCCGTCATGCATGTATCATGTACGGAACCCGGAATGCCATGTTGATGGAATTCATGTAAATTATATATCTATTAGGTTGAATACACTCCAGAAGTATTCTTCTGTGAAAAATGAACGAATTCGAAACTTGTGTTAGGGAAAGCTTGTGAAAATGTGTACACGAGTCTATATGAAATTATTCCTTTTATAGAGGATGAAAAATCAGTAATCCACTTGCTCACAACTCAGGAATGCATGTATGTCGAATCCGTCATGCATGTAACATGTACGGAACACGGAATATCATGTTGAAGGGATCAATTCAAATTACATATCTCTAGGGTAGAATTCGCTCCAAGAGGGTTTTTCTGTGATCAAAGTGTGATTCTTGAAACTGGTGATAGGAGAAGCAACGAAGTCCAAGGAACTATTTCAAAGTGCATAAGTAATATGTTTGGTGGTTGAAACATCTGTCATGGGCATGTTCACAGCTCAGAAATGCATGTTTGAGGAATCTGTGATGCATGAAACATGTTCGGAATACGGAATGCCATGGTTATGTAAACAATGTAAATTACATGTGTATTGGTGAGAATTCGCTCAAAGAGTGTTTTCCACTGCCAAATGTCCGATTTTAGAACCTGGTGATACAAAAAACTTATGAAGTCAGAGTAAATATTTCAAAGTGTAATATATGCCTTCTTTGGTGGATGAAAGTTCACTAATCCACATGCTCACAACTCAGAAACGCATGTTTCTCGAATCCGTCATGCATGAATCATGTACGGAACCCGGAATGCCATGTTGATGGAATTCATGTAAATTATATATCTATTAGGTTGAATACACTCCAGAAGTATTCTTCTGTGAAAAATGAACGAATTCGAAACTTGTGTTAGGGAAAGCTTGTGAAAATGTGTACACGAGTCTATATGAAATTATTCCTTTTATAGAGGTTGAAAAATCAGTAATCCACATGGTCACAACTCAGGAATGCATGTATGTCGAATCCGTCATGCATGTAACATGTACGGAACACGGAATATCATGTTGAAGGAATCTATTCAAATTACATATCTCTAGGGTAGAATTCGCTCCAAGAGGGTTTTCCTGGGATCAAAGTGTGATTCTTGAAACTGGTGATAGGAGAAGCAACGAAGTCCAAGGAACTATTTCAAAGTGCATAAGTAACTTGTTTGGTGGTTGAAACATCTGTCATGCGCATGTTCACAGCTCAGAAATGCATGTTTGAGGAATCCGTGATGCATGAAACATGTTCGGAATACGGAATGCCATGGTTATGTAAACAATGTAAATTACATGTGTATTGGTGAGAATTCGCTCAAAGAGAGTTTTCTACTGCCAAATGTCCGATTTTAGAACCTGGTGATACAAAAAACTTATGAAGTCAGAGTAAATATTTCAAAGTGTAATATATGCCTTCTTTGGTGGATGAAAGTTCACTAATCCACATGCTCACAACTCAGAAACGCATGTTTCTCGAATCCGTCATGCATGTATCATGTACGGAACCTGGAATGCCATGTTGATGGAATTCATGTAAATTATATATCTATTAGGTTGAATACACTCCAGAAGTATTCTTCTGTGAAAAATGAACGAATTCGAAACTTGTGTTAGGGAAAGCTTGTGAAAATGTGTACACGAGTCTATATGAAATTATTCCTTTTATAGAGGATGAAAATCAGTAATCCACATGCTCACAACTCAGGAATGCATGTATGTCGAATCCGTCATGCATGTAACATGTACGGAATACGGAATATCATGTTGAAAGAATCTATTCAAATTACATATCTCTAGGGTAGAATTCGCTCCAAGAGGGTTTTCCTGGGATCAAAGTGTGATTCTTGAAACTGGTGATAGGAGAAGCAACGAAGTCCAAGGAACTATTTCAAAGTGCATAAGTAACTTGTTTGGTGGTTGAAACATCTGTCATGCGCATGTTCACAGCTCAGAAATGCATGTTTGAGGAATCCGTGATGCATGGAACATGTTCGGAATACGGAATGCCATGGTTATGTAAACAATGTAAATTACATGTGTATTGGTGAGAATTCGCTCAAAGAGTGTTTTCCACTGCCAAATGTCCGATTTTAGAACCTGGTGATACAAAAAACTTATGAAGTCAGAGTAAATATTTCAAAGTGTAATATATGCCTTCTTTGGTGGATGAAAGTTCACTAATCCACATGCTCACAACTCAGAATCGCATGTTTCTCGAATCCGTCATGCATGTATCATGTACGGAACCCGGAATGCCATGTTGATGGAATTCATGTAAATTATATATCTATTAGGTTGAATACACTCCAGAAGTATTCTTCTGTGAAAAATGAACGAATTCGAAACTTGTGTTAGGGAAAGCTTGTGAAAATGTGTACACGAGTCTATATGAAATTATTCCTTTTATAGAGGATGAAAAATCAGTAATCCACATGCTCACAACTCAGGAATGCATGTATGTCGAATCCGTCATGCATGTAACATGTACGGAACACGGAATATCATGTTGAAGGAATCTATTCAAATTACATATCTCTAGGGTAGAATTCGCTCCAAGAGGGTTTTTCTGGGATCAAAGTGTGATTCTTGAAACTGGTGATAGGAGAAGCAACGAAGTCCAAGGAACTATTTCAAAGTGCATAAGTAACTTGTTTGGTGGTTGAAACATCTGTCATGCGCATGTTCACAGCTCAGAAATGCATGTTTGAGGAATCCGTGATGCATGAAACATGTTCGGAATACGGAATGCCATGGTTATGTAAACAATGTAAATTACATGTGTATTGGTGAGAATTCGCTCAAAGAGAGTTTTCTACTGCCAAATGTCCGATTTTAGAACCTGGTGATACAAAAAACATATGAAGTCAGAGTAAATACTTCAAAGTGTAATATATGCCTTCTTTGGTGGATGAAAGTTCACTAATCCACATGCTCACAACTCAGAAACGCATGTTTCTCGAATCCGTCATGCATGTATCATGTACGGAACCCGGAATGCCATGTTGATGGAATTCATGTAAATTATATACCTATTAGGTTGAATACACTCCAGAAGTATTGTTCTGTGAAAAATGAACGAATTCGAAACTTGTGTTAGGGAAAGCTTGTGAAAATGTGTACACGAGTCTATATGAAATTATTCCTTTTATAGAGGATGAAAAATCAGTAATCCACATGCTCACAACTCAGGAATGCATGTAAGTCGAATCCGTCATGCATGTAACATGTACGGAACACGGAATATCATGTTGAAGGAATCTATTCTAATTACATATCTCTAGGGTAGAATTCGCTCCAAGAGGGTTTTCCTGTGATCAAGGTGTGATTCTTGAAACTGGTGATAGGAGAAGCAAAGAAGTCCAAGGAACTATTTCAAAGTGCATAAGTAACTTGTTTGGTGGTTGAAACATCTGTCATGCGCATGTTCACAGCTCAGAAATGCATGTTTGAGGAATCCATGATGCATGAAACATGTTCGGAATACGGAATGCCATGGTTATGTAAACAATGTAAATTACATGTGTATTGGTGAGAATTCGCTCAAAGAGTGTTTTCCACTGCCAAATGTCCAATTTTAGAACCTGGTGATACAAAAAACATATGAAGTCAGAGTAAATATTTCAAAGTGTACTATATGCCTTATTTGGTGAATGAAAGTTCACTAATCCACATGCTCACAACTCTGAAACGCATGTTTCTCGAATCCGTCATGCATGAATCATGTACGGAACCCGGAATGCCATGTTGATGGAATTCATGTAAATTATATATCTATTAGGTTGAATACACTCCAGAAGTATTCTTCTGTGAAAAATGAACGAATTCGAAACTTGTGTTAGGGAAAGCTTGTGAAAATGTGTACACGAGTCTATATGAAATTATTCCTTTTATAGAGGTTGAAAAATCAGTAATCCACATGGTCACAACTCAGGAATGCATGTATGTCGAATCCGTCATGCATGTAACATGTACGGAACACGGAATATCATGTTGAAGGAATCTATTCAAATTACATATCTCTAGGGTAGAATTCGCTCCAAGAGGGTTTTCCTGGGATCAAAGTGTGATTCTTGAAACTGGTGATAGGAGAAGCAACGAAGTCCAAGGAACTATTTCAAAGTGCATAAGTAACTTGTTTGGTGGTTGAAACATCTGTCATGCGCATGTTCACAGCTCAGAAATGCATGTTTGAGGAATCCGTGATGCATGAAACATGTTCGGAATACGGAATGCCATGGTTATGTAAACAATGTAAATTACATGTGTATTGGTGAGAATTCGCTCAAAGAGAGTTTTCTACTGCCAAATGTCCGATTTTAGAACCTGGTGATACAAAAAACTTATGAAGTCAGAGTAAATATTTCAAAGTGTAATATATGCCTTCTTTGGTGGATGAAAGTTCACTAATCCACATGCTCACAACTCAGAAACGCATGTTTCTCGAATCCGTCATGCATGTATCATGTACGGAACCTGGAATGCCATGTTGATGGAATTCATGTAAATTATATATCTATTAGGTTGAATACACTCCAGAAGTATTCTTCTGTGAAAAATGAACGAATTCGAAACTTGTGTTAGGGAAAGCTTGTGAAAATGTGTACACGAGTCTATATGAAATTATTCCTTTTATAGAGGATGAAAATCAGTAATCCACATGCTCACAACTCAGGAATGCATGTATGTCGAATCCGTCATGCATGTAACATGTACGGAATACGGAATATCATGTTGAAGGAATCTATTCAAATTACATATCTCTAGGGTAGAATTCGCTCCAAGAGGGTTTTCCTGGGATCAAAGTGTGATTCTTGAAACTGGTGATAGGAGAAGCAACGAAGTCCAAGGAACTATTTCAAAGTGCATAAGTAACTTGTTTGGTGGTTGAAACATCTGTCATGCGCATGTTCACAGCTCAGAAATGCATGTTTGAGGAATCCGTGATGCATGAAACATGTTCGGAATACGGAATGCCATGGTTATGTAAACAATGTAAATTACATGTGTATTGGTGAGAATTCGCTCAAAGAGTGTTTTCCACTGCCAAATGTCCGATTTTAGAACCTGGTGATACAAAAAACTTATGAAGTCAGAGTAAATATTTCAAAGTGTAATATATGCCTTCTTTGGTGGATGAAAGTTCACTAATCCACATGCTCACAACTCAGAAACGCATGTTTCTCGAATCCGTCATGCATGTATCATGTACGGAACCCGGAATGCCATGTTGATGGAATTCATGTAAATTATATATCTATTAGGTTGAATACACTCCAGAAGTATTCTTCTGTGAAAAATGAACGAATTCGAAACTTGTGTTAGGGAAAGCTTGTGAAAATGTGTACACGAGTCTATATGAAATTATTCCTTTTATAGAGGATGAAAAATCAGTAATCCACATGCTCACAACTCAGGAATGCATGTATGTCGAATCCGTCATGCATGTAACATGTACGGAACACGGAATATCATGTTGAAGGAATCTATTCTAATTACATATCTCTAGGGTAGAATTCGCTCCAAGAGGGTTTTCCTGTGATCAAAGTGGGATTCTTGAAACTGGTGATAGGAGAAGCAAAGAAGTCCAAGGAACTATTTCAAAGTGCATAAGTAACTTGTTTGGTGGTTGAAACATCTGTCATGCGCATGTTCACAGCTCAGAAATGCATGTTTGAGGAATCCATGATGCATGAAACATGTTCGGAATACGGAATGCCATGGTTATGTAAACAATGTAAATTACATGTGTATTGGTGAGAATTCGCTCAAAGAGTGTTTTCCACTGCCAAATGTCCAATTTTAGAACCTGGTGATACAAAAAACATATGAAGTCAGAGTAAATATTTCAAAGTGTACTATATGCCTTATTTGGTGGATGAAAATTCACTAATCCACATGCTCACAACTCAGAAACGCATGTTTCTCGAATCCGTCATGCATGTATCATGTACGGAACCCGGAATGCCATGTTGATGGAATTCATGTAAATTATATATCTATTAGGTTGAATACACTCCAGAAGTATTCTTCTGTGAAAAATGAACGAATTCGAAACTTGTGTTAGGGAAAGCTTGTGAAAATGTGTACACGAGTCTATATGAAATTATTCCTTTTATAGAGGTTGAAAAATCAGTAATCCACATGCTCACAACTCAGGAATGCATGTTTGTCCAATCCGTCATGCATGTAACATGTACGGAACACGGAATATCATGTTGAAGGAATCTATTCAAATTACATATCTCTAGGGTAGAATTCGCTCCAAGAGGGTTTTCCTGGGATCAAAGTGTGATTCTTGAAACTGGTGATAGGAGAAGCAACGAAGTCCAAGGAACTATTTCAAAGTGCATAAGTAACTTGTTTGGTGGTTGAAACATCTGTCATGCGCATGTTCACAGCTCAGAAATGCATGTTTGAGGAATCCGTGATGCATGAAACTTGTTCGGAATACGGAAATCCATGGTTATGTAAACAATGTAAATTAAATGTGTACTGCTGAGAATTCGCTCAAAGAGTGTTTTCTACTGCCAAATGTCCGATTTTAGAACCTGGTGATACAAAAAACTTATGAAGTCAGAGTAAATATTTCAAAGTGTAATATATGCCTTCTTTGGTGGATGAAAGTTCACTAATCCACATGCTCACAACTCAGAAACGCATGTTTCTCGAATCCGTCATGCATGTATCATGTACGGAACCCGGAATGCCATGTTGATGGAATTCATGTAAATTATATATCTATTAGGTTGAATAAACTCCAGAAGTATTCTTCTGTGAAAAATGAACGAATTCGAAACTTGTGTTAGGGAAAGCTTGTGAAAATGTGTACACGAGTCTATATGAAATTATTCCTTTTATAGAGGATGAAAAATCAGTAATCCACTTGCTCACAACTCAGGAATGCATGTATGTCGAATCCGTCATGCATGTATCATGTACGGAACACGGAATATCATGTTGAAGGGATCAATTCAAATTACATATCTCTAGGGTAGAATTCGCTCCAAGAGGGTTTTTCTGTGATCAAAGTGTGATTCTTGAAACTGGTGATAGGAGAAGCAACGAAGTCCAAGGAACTATTTCAAAGTGCATAAGTAATATGTTTGGTGGTTGAAACATCTGTCATGCGCATGTTCACAGCTCAGAAATGCATGTTTGAGGAATCTGTGATGCATGAAACATGTTCGGAATACGGAATGCCATGGTTATGTAAACAATGTAAATTACATGTGTATTGGTGAGAATTCGCTCAAAGAGTGTTTTCCACTGCCAAATGTCCGATTTTAGAACCTGGTGATACAAAAAACTTATGAAGTCAGAGTAAATATTTCAAAGTGTAATATATGCCTTCTTTGGTGGATGAAAGTTCACTAATCCACATGCTCACAACTCAGAAACGCATGTTTCTCGAATCCGTCATGCATGAATCATGTACGGAACCCGGAATGCCATGTTGATGGAATTCATGTAAATTATATATCTATTAGGTTGAATACACTCCAGAAGTATTCTTCTGTGAAAAATGAACGAATTCGAAACTTGTGTTAGGGAAAGCTTGTGAAAATGTGTACACGAGTCTATATGAAATTATTCCTTTTATAGAGGTTGAAAAATCAGTAATCCACATGGTCACAACTCAGGAATGCATGTATGTCGAATCCGTCATGCATGTAACATGTACGGAACACGGAATATCATGTTGAAGGAATCTATTCAAATTACATATCTCTAGGGTAGAATTCGCTCCAAGAGGGTTTTCCTGGGATCAAAGTGTGATTCTTGAAACTGGTGATAGGAGAAGCAACAAAGTCCAAGGAACTATTTCAAAGTGCATAAGTAACTTGTTTGGTGGTTGAAACATCTGTCATGCGCATGTTCACAGCTCAGAAATGCATGTTTGAGGAATCCGTGATGCATGAAACATGTTCGGAATACGGAATGCCATGGTTATGTAAACAATGTAAATTACATGTGTATTGGTGAGAATTCGCTCAAAGAGAGTTTTCTACTGCCAAATGTCCGATTTTAGAACCTGGTGATACAAAAAACTTATGAAGTCAGAGTAAATATTTCAAAGTGTAATATATGCCTTCTTTGGTGGATGAAAGTTCACTAATCCACATGCTCACAACTCAGAAACGCATGTTTCTCGAATCCGTCATGCATGTATCATGTACGGAACCTGGAATGCCATGTTGATGGAATTCATGTAAATTATATATCTATTAGGTTGAATACACTCCAGAAGTATTCTTCTGTGAAAAATGAACGAATTCGAAACTTGTGTTAGGGAAAGCTTGTGAAAATGTGTACACGAGTCTATATGAAATTATTCCTTTTATAGAGGATGAAAATCAGTAATCCACATGCTCACAACTCAGGAATGCATGTATGTCGAATCCGTCATGCATGTAACATGTACGGAATACGGAATATCATGTTGAAAGAATCTATTCAAATTACATATCTCTAGGGTAGAATTCGCTCCAAGAGGGTTTTCCTGGGATCAAAGTGTGATTCTTGAAACTGGTGATAGGAGAAGCAACGAAGTCCAAGGAACTATTTCAAAGTGCATAAGTAACTTGTTTGGTGGTTGAAACATCTGTCATGCGCATGTTCACAGCTCAGAAATGCATGTTTGAGGAATCCGTGATGCATGAAACATGTTCGGAATACGGAATGCCATGGTTATGTAAACAATGTAAATTACATGTGTATTGGTGAGAAGTCGCTCAAAGAGTGTTTTCCACTGCCAAATGTCCGATTTTAGAACCTGGTGATACAAAAAACTTATGAAGTCAGAGTAAATATTTCAAAGTGTAATATATGCCTTCTTTGGTGGATGAAAGTTCACTAATCCACATGCTCACAACTCAGAATCGCATGTTTCTCGAATCCGTCATGCATGTATCATGTACGGAACCCGGAATGCCATGTTGATGGAATTCATGTAAATTATATATCTATTAGGTTGAATACACTCCAGAAGTATTCTTCTGTGAAAAATGAACGAATTCGAAACTTGTGTTAGGGAAAGCTTGTGAAAATGTGTACACGAGTCTATATGAAATTATTCCTTTTATAGAGGATGAAAAATCAGTAATCCACATGCTCACAACTCAGGAATGCATGTATGTCGAATCCGTCATGCATGTAACATGTACGGAACACGGAATATCATGTTGAAGGAATCTATTCAAATTACATATCTCTAGGGTAGAATTCGCTCCAAGAGGGTTTTTCTGGGATCAAAGTGTGATTCTTGAAACTGGTGATAGGAGAAGCAACGAAGTCCAAGGAACTATTTCAAAGTGCATAAGTAACTTGTTTGGTGGTTGAAACATCTGTCATGCGCATGTTCACAGCTCAGAAATGCATGTTTGAGGAATCCGTGATGCATGAAACATGTTCGGAATACGGAATGCCATGGTTATGTAAACAATGTAAATTACATGTGTATTGGTGAGAATTCGCTCAAAGAGAGTTTTCTACTGCCAAATGTCCGATTTTAGAACCTGGTGATACAAAAAACTTATGAAGTCAGAGTAAATACTTCAAAGTGTAATATATGCCTTCTTTGGTGGATGAAAGTTCACTAATCCACATGCTCACAACTCAGAAATGCATGTTTCTCGAATCCGTCATGCATGTATCATGTACGGAACCCGGAATGCCATGTTGATGGAATTCATGTAAATTATATATCTATTAGGTTGAATACACTCCAGAAGTATTGTTCTGTGAAAAATGAACGAATTCGAAACTTGTGTTAGGGAAAGCTTGTGAAAATGTGTACACGAGTCTATATGAAATTATTCCTTTTATAGAGGATGAAAAATCAGTAATCCACATGCTCACAACTCAGGAATGCATGTAAGTCGAATCCGTCATGCATGTAACATGTACGGAACACGGAATATCATGTTGAAGGAATCTATTCTAATTACATATCTCTAGGGTAGAATTCGCTCCAAGAGGTTTTTCCTGTGATCAAGGTGTGATTCTTGAAACTGGTGATAGGAGAAGCAAAGAAGTCCAAGGAACTATTTCAAAGTGCATAAGTAACTTGTTTGGTGGTTGAAACATCTGTCATGCGCATGTTCACAGCTCAGAAATGCATGTTTGAGGAATCCATGATGCATGAAACATGTTCGGAATACGGAATGCCATGGTTATGTAAACAATGTAAATTACATGTGTATTGGTGAGAATTCGCTCAAAGAGTGTTTTCCACTGCCAAATGTCCAATTTTAGAACCTGGTGATACAAAAAACATATGAAGTCAGAGTAAATATTTCAAAGTGTACTATATGCCTTATTTGGTGAATGAAAGTTCACTAATCCACATGCTCACAACTCTGAAACGCATGTTTCTCGAATCCGTCATGCATGTATCATGTACGGAACCCGGAATGCCATGTTGATGGAATTCATGTAAATTATATATCTATTAGGTTGAATACACTCCAGAAGTATTCTTCTGTGAAAAATGAACGAATTCGAAACTTGTGTTAGGGAAAGCTTGTGAAAATGTGTACACGAGTCTATATGAAATTATTCCTTTTATACAGGTTGAAAAATCAGTAATCCACATGCTCACAACTCAGGAATGCATGTATGTTGAATCCGTCATGCATGTAATATGTACTTATCACGGAATATCATGTTGAAGGAATCTATTCAAATTACATATCTCTAGGGTAGAATTCGCTCCAAGAGGGTTTTCCTGTGATCAAAGTGTGATTCTTGAAACTGGTGATAGGAGAAGCAATGAAGTCCAAGGAACTATTTAAAAGTGCATAAGTAACTTGTTTGGTGGTTGAAACATCTGTCATGCGCATGTTCACAGCTCAGAAATGCATATTTGAGGAATCCGTGATGCATGAAACATGTCCGGAATACGGAATGCCATGGTTATGTAAACAATGTAAATTACATGTGTATTGGTGAGAATTCGCTCAAAGAGAGTTTTCTACTGCCAAATGTCCGATTTTAGAACCTGGTGATACAAAAATCTTGTGAAGTCAGAGTAAATATTTCAAAGTGTAATATATGCCTTCTTTGGTGGATGAAAGTTCACTAATCCACATGCTCACAACTCAGAAACGCATGTTTCTCGAATCCGTCATGCATGTATCATGTACGGAACCCGGAATGCCATGTTGATGGAATTCATGTAAATTATATATCTATTAGGTTGAATACACTCCAGAAGTATTCTTCTGTGAAAAATGAACGAATTCGAAACTTGTGTTAGGGAAAGCTTGTGAAAATGTGTACACGAGTCTATATGAAATTATTCCTTTTAAAGAGGATGAAAAATCAGTAATCCACATGCCCACAACTCAGGAATGCATGTATGTCGAATCCGTCATGCATGTAACTTGTACGGAACACGGAATATCATGTTGAAGGAATCTATTCAAATTACATATCTCTAGGGTAGAATTCGCTCCAAGAGGGTTTTCCTGGGATCAAAGTGTGATTCTTGAAACTGGTGATAGGAGAAGCAACGAAGTCCAAGGAACTATTTCAAAGTGCATAAGTAACTTGTTTGGTGGTTGAAACATCTGTCATGCGCATGTTCACAGCTCAGAAATGCATGTTTGAGGAATCCGTGATGCATGAAACTTGTTCGGAATACGGAATGAAATGGTTATGTAAACAATGTAAATTACATGTGTATTGCTGAGAACTCGCTCAAAGAGTGTTTTCCACTGCCAAATGTCCGATTTTAGAACCTGGTGATACAAAAAACTTATGAAGTCAGAGTAAATATTTCAAAGTGTAATATATGCCTTCTTTGGTGGATGAAAGTTCACTAATCCACATGCTCACAACTCAGAAACGTATGTTTCTCGAATCCGTCATGCATGTATCATGTACGGAACCTGGAATGCCATGTTGATGGAATTCATGTAAATTATATATCTATTAGGTTGAATAAACTCCAGAAGTATTCTTCTGTGAAAAATGAACGAATTCGAAACTTGTGTTAGGGAAAGCTTGTGAAAATGTGTACACGAGTCTATATGAAATTATTCCTTTTATAGAGGATGAAAAATCAGTAATCCACATGCTCACAACTCAGGAATGCATGTATGACGAATCCGTCATGCATGTAACATGTACGGAACACGGAATATCATGTTGAAGGAATCTATTCAAATTACATATGTCTAGGGAAGAATTCGCTCCAAGAGGGTTTTCCTTTGATCAAAGTGTGATTCTTGAAACTGGTGATAGGAGAAGCAACGAAGTCCAAGGAACTATTTCAAAGTGCATAAGTAACTTGTCTGGTGGTTGAAACATCTGTCATGCGCATGTTCACAGCTCAGAAATGCATGTTTGAGGAGTTCGTGATGCATGAAACATGTCCGGAATACGGAATGCCATGGTTATGTAAACAATGTAAATTACATGTGTATTGGTGAGAATTCGCTCAAAGAGAGTTTTCTACTGCCAAATGTCCGATTTTAGAACCTGGTGATACAAAAATCTTGTGAAGTCAGAGTAAATATTTCAAAGTGTAATATATGCCTTCTTTGGTGGATGAAAGTTCACTAATCCACATGCTCACAACTCAGAAACGCATGTTTCTCGAATCCGTCATGCATGTATCATGTACGGAACCCGGAATGCCATGTTGATGGAATTCATGTAAATTATATATCTATTAGGTTGAATACACTCCAGAAGTATTCTTCTGTGAAAAATGAACGAATTCGAAACTTGTGTTAGGGAAAGCTTGTGAAAATGTGTACACGAGTCTATATGAAATTATTCCTTTTAAAGAGGATGAAAAATCAGTAATCCACATGCCCACAACTCAGGAATGCATGTATGTCGAATCCGTCATGCATGTAACTTGTACGGAACACGGAATATCATGTTGAAGGAATCTATTCAAATTACATATCTCTAGGGTAGAATTCGCTCCAAGAGGGTTTTCCTGGGATCAAAGTGTGATTCTTGAAACTGGTGATAGGAGAAGCAACGAAGTCCAAGGAACTATTTCAAAGTGCATAAGTAACTTGTTTGGTGGTTGAAACATCTGTCATGCGCATGTTCACAGCTCAGAAATGCATGTTTGAGGAATCCGTGATGCATGAAACTTGTTCGGAATACGGAATGCCATGGTTATGTAAACAATGTAAATTACATGTGTATTGCTGAGAACTCGCTCAAAGAGTGTTTTCCACTGCCAAATGTCCGATTTTAGAACCTGGTGATACAAAAAACTTATGAAGTCAGAGTAAATATTTCAAAGTGTAATATATGCCTTCTTTGGTGGATGAAAGTTCACTAATCCACATGCTCACAACTCAGAAACGTATGTTTCTCGAATCCGTCATGCATGTATCATGTACGGAACCCGGAATGCCATGTTGATGGAATTCATGTAAATTATATATCTATTAGGTTGAATACACTCCAGAAGTATTCTTCTGTGAAAAATGAACGAATTCGAAACTTGTGTTAGGGAAAGCTTGTGAAAATGTGTACACGAGTCTATATGAAATTATTCCTTTTATAGAGGATGAAAAATCAGTAATCCACATGCTCACAACTCAGGAATGCATGTATGACGAATCCGTCATGCATGTAACATGTACGGAACACGGAATATCATGTTGAAGGAATCTATTCAAATTACATATGTCTAGGGTAGAATTCGCTCCAAGAGGGTTTTCCTTTGATCAAAGTGTGATTCTTGAAACTGGTGATAGGAGAAGCAACGAAGTCCAAGGAACTATTTCAAAGTGCATAAGTAACTTGTCTGGTGGTTGAAACATCTGTCATGCGCATGTTCACAGCTCAGAAATGCATGTTTGAGGAATCCATGATGCATGAAACATGTTCGGAATACGGAATGCCATGGTTATGTAAACAATGTAAATTACATGTGTATTGGTGAGAATTCGCTCAAAGAGTGTTTTCCACTGCCAAATGTCCAATTTTAGAACCTGGTGATACAAAAAACATATGAAGTCAGAGTAAATATTTCAAAGTGTACTATATGCCTTATTTGGTGAATGAAAGTTCACTAATCCACATGCTCACAACTCTGAAACGCATGTTTCTCGAATCCGTCATGCATGTATCATGTACGGAACCCGGAATGCCATGTTGATGGAATTCATGTAAATTATATATCTATTAGGTTGAATACACTCCAGAAGTATTCTTCTGTGAAAAATGAACGAATTCGAAACTTGTGTTAGGGAAAGCTTGTGAAAATGTGTACACGAGTCTATATGAAATTATTCCTTTTATACAGGTTGAAAAATCAGTAATCCACATGCTCACAACTCAGGAATGCATGTATGTTGAATCCGTCATGCATGTAATATGTACTTATCACGGAATATCATGTTGAAGGAATCTATTCAAATTACATATCTCTAGGGTAGAATTCGCTCCAAGAGGGTTTTCCTGTGATCAAAGTGTGATTCTTGAAACTGGTGATAGGAGAAGCAATGAAGTCCAAGGAACTATTTAAAAGTGCATAAGTAACTTGTTTGGTGGTTGAAACATCTGTCATGCGCATGTTCACAGCTCAGAAATGCATATTTGAGGAATCCGTGATGCATGAAACATGTCCGGAATACGGAATGCCATGGTTATGTAAACAATGTAAATTACATGTGTATTGGTGAGAATTCGCTCAAAGAGAGTTTTCTACTGCCAAATGTCCGATTTTAGAACCTGGTGATACAAAAATCTTGTGAAGTCAGAGTAAATATTTCAAAGTGTAATATATGCCTTCTTTGGTGGATGAAAGTTCACTAATCCACATGCTCACAACTCAGAAACGCATGTTTCTCGAATCCGTCATGCATGTATCATGTACGGAACCCGGAATGCCATGTTGATGGAATTCATGTAAATTATATATCTATTAGGTTGAATACACTCCAGAAGTATTCTTCTGTGAAAAATGAACGAATTCGAAACTTGTGTTAGGGAAAGCTTGTGAAAATGTGTACACGAGTCTATATGAAATTATTCCTTTTAAAGAGGATGAAAAATCAGTAATCCACATGCCCACAACTCAGGAATGCATGTATGTCGAATCCGTCATGCATGTAACTTGTACGGAACACGGAATATCATGTTGAAGGAATCTATTCAAATTACATATCTCTAGGGTAGAATTCGCTCCAAGAGGGTTTTCCTGGGATCAAAGTGTGATTCTTGAAACTGGTGATAGGAGAAGCAACGAAGTCCAAGGAACTATTTCAAAGTGCATAAGTAACTTGTTTGGTGGTTGAAACATCTGTCATGCGCATGTTCACAGCTCAGAAATGCATGTTTGAGGAATCCGTGATGCATGAAACTTGTTCGGAATACGGAATGAAATGGTTATGTAAACAATGTAAATTACATGTGTATTGCTGAGAACTCGCTCAAAGAGTGTTTTCCACTGCCAAATGTCCGATTTTAGAACCTGGTGATACAAAAAACTTATGAAGTCAGAGTAAATATTTCAAAGTGTAATATATGCCTTCTTTGGTGGATGAAAGTTCACTAATCCACATGCTCACAACTCAGAAACGTATGTTTCTCGAATCCGTCATGCATGTATCATGTACGGAACCTGGAATGCCATGTTGATGGAATTCATGTAAATTATATATCTATTAGGTTGAATAAACTCCAGAAGTATTCTTCTGTGAAAAATGAACGAATTCGAAACTTGTGTTAGGGAAAGCTTGTGAAAATGTGTACACGAGTCTATATGAAATTATTCCTTTTATAGAGGATGAAAAATCAGTAATCCACATGCTCACAACTCAGGAATGCATGTATGACGAATCCGTCATGCATGTAACATGTACGGAACACGGAATATCATGTTGAAGGAATCTATTCAAATTACATATGTCTAGGGAAGAATTCGCTCCAAGAGGGTTTTCCTTTGATCAAAGTGTGATTCTTGAAACTGGTGATAGGAGAAGCAACGAAGTCCAAGGAACTATTTCAAAGTGCATAAGTAACTTGTCTGGTGGTTGAAACATCTGTCATGCGCATGTTCACAGCTCAGAAATGCATGTTTGAGGAGTTCGTGATGCATGAAACATGTCCGGAATACGGAATGCCATGGTTATGTAAACAATGTAAATTACATGTGTATTGGTGAGAATTCGCTCAAAGAGAGTTTTCTACTGCCAAATGTCCGATTTTAGAACCTGGTGATACAAAAATCTTGTGAAGTCAGAGTAAATATTTCAAAGTGTAATATATGCCTTCTTTGGTGGATGAAAGTTCACTAATCCACATGCTCACAACTCAGAAACGCATGTTTCTCGAATCCGTCATGCATGTATCATGTACGGAACCCGGAATGCCATGTTGATGGAATTCATGTAAATTATATATCTATTAGGTTGAATACACTCCAGAAGTATTCTTCTGTGAAAAATGAACGAATTCGAAACTTGTGTTAGGGAAAGCTTGTGAAAATGTGTACACGAGTCTATATGAAATTATTCCTTTTAAAGAGGATGAAAAATCAGTAATCCACATGCCCACAACTCAGGAATGCATGTATGTCGAATCCGTCATGCATGTAACTTGTACGGAACACGGAATATCATGTTGAAGGAATCTATTCAAATTACATATCTCTAGGGTAGAATTCGCTCCAAGAGGGTTTTCCTGGGATCAAAGTGTGATTCTTGAAACTGGTGATAGGAGAAGCAACGAAGTCCAAGGAACTATTTCAAAGTGCATAAGTAACTTGTTTGGTGGTTGAAACATCTGTCATGCGCATGTTCACAGCTCAGAAATGCATGTTTGAGGAATCCGTGATGCATGAAACTTGTTCGGAATACGGAATGCCATGGTTATGTAAACAATGTAAATTACATGTGTATTGCTGAGAACTCGCTCAAAGAGTGTTTTCCACTGCCAAATGTCCGATTTTAGAACCTGGTGATACAAAAAACTTATGAAGTCAGAGTAAATATTTCAAAGTGTAATATATGCCTTCTTTGGTGGATGAAAGTTCACTAATCCACATGCTCACAACTCAGAAACGTATGTTTCTCGAATCCGTCATGCATGTATCATGTACGGAACCCGGAATGCCATGTTGATGGAATTCATGTAAATTATATATCTATTAGGTTGAATACACTCCAGAAGTATTCTTCTGTGAAAAATGAACGAATTCGAAACTTGTGTTAGGGAAAGCTTGTGAAAATGTGTACACGAGTCTATATGAAATTATTCCTTTTATAGAGGATGAAAAATCAGTAATCCACATGCTCACAACTCAGGAATGCATGTATGACGAATCCGTCATGCATGTAACATGTACGGAACACGGAATATCATGTTGAAGGAATCTATTCAAATTACATATGTCTAGGGTAGAATTCGCTCCAAGAGGGTTTTCCTTTGATCAAAGTGTGATTCTTGAAACTGGTGATAGGAGAAGCAACGAAGTCCAAGGAACTATTTCAAAGTGCATAAGTAACTTGTCTGGTGGTTGAAACATCTGTCATGCGCATGTTCACAGCTCAGAAATGCATGTTTGAGAAATTCGTGATGCATGAAACATGTTCGGAATACGGAATGCCATGGTTATGTAAACAATGTAAATTACATGTGTATTGGTGAGAATTCGCTCAAAGAGAGTTTTCTACTGCCAAATGTCCGATTTCAGAACCTGGTGATACAAAAAACTTATGAAGTCAGAGTAAATATTTCAAAGTGTAATATATGCCTTCTTTGGTGGATGAAAGTTCACTAATCCACATGCTCACAACTCAGAAACGCATGTTTCTCGAATCCGTCATGCATGTATCATGTACGGAACCCGGAATGCCATGTTGATGGAATTCATGTAAATTATATATCTATTAGGTTGAATACACTCCAGAAGTATTCTTCTGTGAAAAATGAACGAATTCGAAACTTGTGTTAGGGAAAGCTTGTGAAAATGTGTACACGAGTCTATATGAAATTATTCCTTTTATAGAGGATGAAAAATCAGTAATCCACTTGCTCACAACTCAGGAATGCATGTATGTCGAATCCGTCATGCATGTAACATGTACGGAACACGGAATATCATGTTGAAGGGATCAATTCAAATTACATATCTCTAGGGTAGAATTCGCTCCAAGAGGGTTTTTCTGTGATCAAAGTGTGATTCTTGAAACTGGTGATAGGAGAAGCAACGAAGTTCAAGGAACTATTTCAAAGTGCATAAGTAATATGTTTGGTGGTTGAAACATCTGTCATGTGCATGTTCACAGCTCAGAAATGCATGTTTGAGGAATCTGTGATGCATGAAACATGTTCGGAATACGGAATGCCATGGTTATGTAAACAATGTAAATTACATGTGTATTGGTGAGAATTCGCTCAAAGAGTGTTTTCCACTGCCAAATGTCCGATTTTAGAAAATGGTGATACAAAAAACTTATGAAGTCAGAGTAAATATTTCAAAGTGTAATATATGCCTTCTTTGGTGGATGAAAGTTCACTAATCCACATGCTCACAACTCAGAAACGCATGTTTCTCGAATCCGTCATGCATGAATCATGTACGGAACCCGGAATGCCATGTTGATGGAATTCATGTAAATTATATATCTATTAGGTTGAATACACTCCAGAAGTATTCTTCTGTGAAAAATGAACGAATTCGAAACTTGTTAGGGAAAGCTTGTGAAAATGTGTACACGAGTCTATATGAAATTATTCCTTTTATAGAGGTTGAAAAATCAGTAATCCACATGGTCACAACTCAGGAATGCATGTATGTCGAATCCGTCATGCATGTAACATGTACGGAACACGGAATATCATGTTGAAGGAATCTATTCAAATTACATATCTCTAAGGTAGAATTCGCTCCAAGAGGGTTTTCCTGGGATCAAAGTGTGATTCTTGAAACTGGTGATAGGAGAAGCAACGAAGTCCAAGGAACTATTTCAAAGTGCATAAGTAACTTGTTTGGTGGTTGAAACATCTGTCATGCGCATGTTCACAGCTCAGAAATGCATGTTTGAGGAATCCGTGATGCATGAAACATGTTCGGAATACGGAATGCCATGGTTATGTAAACAATGTAAATTACATGTGTATTGGTGAGAATTCGCTCAAAGAGAGTTTTCTACTGCCAAATGTCCGATTTTAGAACCTGGTGATACAAAAAACTTATGAAGTCAGAGTAAATATTTCAAAGTGTAATATATGCCTTCTTTGGTGGATGAAAGTTCACTAATCCACATGCTCACAACTCAGAAACGCATGTTTCTCGAATCCGTCATGCATGTATCATGTACGGAACCTGGAATGCCATGTTGATGGAATTCATGTAAATTATATATCTATTAGGTTGAATACACTCCAGAAGTATTCTTCTGTGAAAAATGAACGAATTCGAAACTTGTGTTAGGGAAAGCTTGTGAAAATGTGTACACGAGTCTATATGAAATTATTCCTTTTATAGAGGATGAAAATCAGTAATCCACATGCTCACAACTCAGGAATGCATGTATGTCGAATCCGTCATGCATGTAACATGTACGGAATACGGAATATCATGTTGAAGGAATCTATTCAAATTACATATCTCTAGGGTAGAATTCGCTCCAAGAGGGTTTTCCTGGGATCAAAGTGTGATTCTTGAAACTGGTGATAGGAGAAGCAACGAAGTCCAAGGAACTATTTCAAAGTGCATAAGTAACTTGTTTGGTGGTTGAAACATCTGTCATGCGCATGTTCACAGCTCAGAAATGCATGTTTGAGGAATCCGTGATGCATGAAACATGTTCGGAATACGGAATGCCATGGTTATGTAAACAATGTAAATTACATGTGTATTGGTGAGAATTCGCTCAAAGAGTGTTTTCCACTGCCAAATGTCCGATTTTAGAACCTGGTGATACAAAAAACTTATGAAGTCAGAGTAAATATTTCAAAGTGTAATATATGCCTTCTTTGGTGGATGAAAGTTCACTAATCCACATGCTCACAACTCAGAAACGCATGTTTCTCGAATCCGTCATGCATGTATCATGTACGGAACCCGGAATGCCATGTTGATGGAATTCATGTAAATTATATATCTATTAAGGTTGAATACACTCCAGAAGTATTCTTCTGTGAAAAATGAACGAATTCGAAACTTGTGTTAGGGAAAGCTTGTGAAAATGTGTACACGAGTCTATATGAAATTATTCCTTTTATAGAGGATGAAAAATCAGTAATCCACATGGTCACAACTCAGGAATGCATGTATGTCGAATCCGTCATGCATGTAACATGTACGGAACACGGAATATCATGTTGAAGGAATCTATTCAAATTACATATCTCTAGGGTAGAATTCGCTCCAAGAGGGTTTTTCTGGGATCAAAGTGTGATTCTTGAAACTGGTGATAGGAGAAGCAACGAAGTCCAAGGAACTATTTCAAAGTGCATAAGTAACTTGTTTGGTGGTTGAAACATCTGTCATGCGCATGTTCACAGCTCAGAAATGCATGTTTGAGGAATCCGTGATGCATGAAACATGTTCGGAATACGGAATGCCATGGTTATGTAAACAATGTAAATTACATGTGTATTGGTGAGAATTCGCTCAAAGAGAGTTTTCTACTGCCAAATGTCCGATTTTAGAACCTGGTGATACAAAAAACTTATGAAGTCAGAGTAAATACTTCAAAGTGTAATATATGCCTTCTTTGGTGGATGAAAGTTCACTAATCCACATGCTCACAACTCAGAAACGCATGTTTCTCGAATCCGTCATGCATGTATCATGTACGGAACCCGGAATGCCATGTTGATGGAATTCATGTAAATTATATATCTATTAGGTTGAATACACTCCAGAAGTATTCTTCTGTGAAAAATGAACGAATTCGAAACTTGTGTTAGGGAAAGCTTGTGAAAATGTGTACACGAGTCTATATGAAATTATTCCTTTTATAGAGGATGAAAAATCAGTAATCCACATGCTCACAACTCAGGAATGCATGTATGTCGAATCCGTCATGCATGTAACATGTACGGAACACGGAATATCATGTTGAAGGAATCTATTCTAATTACATATCTCTAGGGTAGAATTCGCTACAAGAGGGTTTTCCTGTGATCAAAGTGGGATTCTTGAAACTGGTGATAGGAGAAGCAAAGAAGTCCAAGGAACTATTTCAAAGTGCATAAGTAACTTGTTTGGTGGTTGAAACATCTGTCATGCGCATGTTCACAGCTCAGAAATGCATGTTTGAGGAATCCATGATGCATGAAACATGTTCGGAATACGGAATGCCATGGTTATGTTAACAATGTAAATTACATGTGTATTGGTGAGAATTCGCTCAAAGAGTGTTTTCCACTGCCAAATGTCCAATTTTAGAACCTGGTGATACAAAAAACATATGAAGTCAGAGTAAATATTTCAAAGTGTACTATATGCCTTATTTGGTGGATGAAAATTCACTAATCCACATGCTCACAACTCAGAAACGCATGTTTCTCGAATCCGTCATGCATGTATCATGTACGGAACCCGGAATGCCATGTTGATGGAATTCATGTAAATTATATATCTATTAGGTTGAATACACTCCAGAAGTATTCTTCTGTGAAAAATGAACGAATTCGAAACTTGTGTTAGGGAAAGCTTGTGAAAATGTGTACACGAGTCTATATGAAATTATTCCTTTTATACAGGTTGAAAAATCAGTAATCCACATGCTCACAACTCAGGAATGCATGTATGTTGAATCCGTCATTCATGTAATATGTACTTATCACGGAATATCATGTTGAAGGAATCTATTCAAATTACATATCTCTAGGGTAGAATTCGCTCCAAGAGGGTTTTCCTGTGATCAAAGTGTGATTCTTGAAACTGGTGATAGGAGAAGCAATGAAGTCCAAGGAACTATTTAAAAGTGCATAAGTAACTTGTTTGGTGGTTGAAACATCTGTCATGCGCATGTTCACAGCTCAGAAATGCATGTTTGAGGAATCCGTGATGCATGAAACATGTCCGGAATACGGAATGCCATGGTTATGTAAACAATGTAAATTACATGTGTATTGGTGAGAATTCGCTCAAAGAGACTTTTCTACTGCCAAATGTCCGATTTTAGAACCTGGTGATACAAAAATCTTGTGAAGTCAGAGTAAATATTTCAAAGTGTAATATATGCCTTCTTTGGTGGATGAAAGTTCACTAATCCACATGCTCACAACTCAGAAACGCATGTTTCTCGAATCCGTCATGCATGTATCATGTACGGAACGCGGAATGCCATGTTGATGGAATTCATGTAAATTATATATCTATTAGGTTGAATACACTCCAGAAGTATTCTTCTGTGAAAAATGAACGAATTCGAAACTTGTGTTAGGGAAAGCTTGTGAAAATGTGTACACGAGTCTATATGAAATTATTCCTTTTAAAGAGGATGAAAAATCAGTAATCCACATGCCCACAACTCAGGAATGCATGTATGTCGAATCCGTCATGCATGTAACATGTACGGAACACGGAATATCATGTTGAAGGAATCTATTCAAATTATATATCTCTAGGGTAGAATTCGCTCCAAGAGGGTTTTCCTGTGATCAAAGTGTGATTCTTGAAACTGGTGATAGGAGAAGCAACGAAGTCCAAGGAACTATTTCAAAGTGCATAAGTAACTTGTTTGGTGGTTGAAACATCTGTCATGCGCATGTTCACAGCTCAGAAATGCATGTTTGAGGAATCCGTGATGCATGAAACATGTCCGGAATACGGAATGCCATGGTTATGTAAACAATGTAAATTACATGTGTATTGGTGAGAATTCGCTCAAAGAGAGTTTTCTACTGCCAAATGTCCGATTTTAGAACCTGGTGATACAAAAAACTTGTGAAGTCAGAGTAAATATTTCAAAGTGTAATATATGCCTTCTTTGGTGGATGAAAGTTCACTAATCCACATGCTCACAACTCAGAAACGCATGTTTCTCGAATCCGTCATGCATGTATCATGTACGGAACCCGGAATGCCATGTTGATGGAATTCATGTAAATTATATATCTATTAGGTTGAATACACTCCAGAAGTATTCTTCTGTGAAAAATGAACGAATTCGAAACTTGTGTTAGGGAAAGCTTGTGAAAATGTGTACACGAGTGTATATGAAATTATTCCTTTTATAGAGGATGAAAAATCAGTAATCCACTTGCTCACAACTCAGGAATGCATGTATGTTGAATCCGTCATGCATGTAATATGTACGGATCACGGAATATCATGTTGAAGGAATCTATTCAAATTACATATCTCTAGGGTAGAATTCGCTCCAAGAGGGTTTTCCTGTGATCAAAGTGTGATTCTTGAAACTGGTGATAGGAGAAGCAACGAAGTCCAAGGAACTATTTCAAAGTGCATAAGTAACTTGTTTGGTGGTTGAAACATCTGTCATGCGCATGTTCACAGCTCAGAAATGCATGTTTGAGGAATCCGTGATGCATGAAACATGTTCGGAATACGGAATGCCATGGTTATGTAAACAATGTAAATTACATGTGTATTGGTGAGAACTCGCTCAAAGAGTGTTTTCCACTGCCAAATGTCCGATTTTAGAACCTGGTGATACAAAAAACTTATGAAGTCAGAGTAAATATTTCAAAGTGTAATATATGCCTTCTTTGGTGGATGAAAGTTCACTAATCCACATGCTCACAACTCAGAAACGCATGTTTCTCGAATCCGTCATGCATGTATCATGTACGGAACCCGGAATGCCATGTTGATGGAATTCATGTAAATTATATATCTATTAGGTTGAATACACTCCAGAAGTATTCTTCTGTGAAAAATGAACGAATTCAAAACTTGTGTTAGGGAAAGCTTGTGAAAATGTGTACACGAGTCTATATGAAATTATTCCTTTTATAGAGGATGAAAAATCGGTAATCCACATGCTCACAACTCAGGAATGCATGTATGTCGAATCCGTCATGCATGTAACATGTACAGAACACGGAATATCATGTTGAAGGAATCTATTCAAATTACATATCTCTAGGGTAGAATTCGCTCCAAGAGGGTTTTCCTGTGATCAAAGTATGATTCTTGAAACTGGTGATAGGAGAAGCAACGAAGTCCAAGGAACTATTTCAAAGTGCATAAGTAATTGTTTGGTGGTTGAAACATCTGTCATGCGCATGTTCACAGCTCATAAATGCATGTTTGAGGAATCCGTGTTGCATGAAACATGTTCGGAATACGGAATGCCATGGTTACGTAAACAATGTAAATTACATGTGTATTGGTGAGAATTCCCTCAAAGAGTGTTTTCTACTGCAAATGTGCGATTTTAGAACCTGGTGATACACAAAACTTATGAAGTCAGAGTAAATATTTCAAAGTGTAATATATGCCTTCTTTGGTGGATGAAAGTTCACTAATCCACATGCTCACAACTCAGAAACGCATGTTTCTCGAATCCGTCATGCATGTATCATGTACGGAACCCGGAATGCCATGTTGATGGAATTCATGTAAATTATATATCTATTAGGTTGAATACACTCCAGAAGTATTCTTCTGTGAAAAATGAACGAATTCAAAACTTGTGTTAGGGAAAGCTTGTGAAAATGTGTACACGAGTCTATATGAAATTATTCCTTTTATAGAGGATGAAAAATCAGTAATCCACATGCTCACAACTCAGGAATGCATGTATGTCGAATCCGTCATGCATGTAACATGTACGGAACACGGAATATCATGTTGAAGGAATCTATTCAAATTACATATCTCTAGGGTAGAATTCGCTCCAAGAGGGTTTTCCTGTGATCAAAGTGTGATTCTTGAAACTGGTGATAGGAGAAGCAACGAAGTCCAAGGAACTATTTCAAAGTGCATAAGTAATTGTTTGGTGGTTGAAACATATGTCATGCGCATGTTCACAGCTCATAAATGCATGTTTGAGGAATCCGTGTTGCATGAAACATGTTCGGAATACGGAATGCCATGGTTACGTAAACAATGTAAATTACATGTGTATTGGTGAGAATTCCCTCAAAGAGTGTTTTCTACTGCAAATGTGCGATTTTAGAACCTGGTGATACACAAAACTTATGAAGTCAGAGTAAATATTTCAAAGTGTAATATATGCCTTCTTTGGTGGATGAAAGTTCACTAATCCACATGCTCACAACTCAGAAACGCATGTTTCTCGAATCCGTCATGCATGTATCATGTACGGAACCCGGAATGCCATGTTGATGGAATTCATGTAAATTATATATCTATTAGGTTGAATACACTCCAGAAGTATTCTTCTGTGAAAAATGAACGAATTCGAAACTTGTGTTAGGGAAAGCTTGTGAAAATGTGTACACGAGTCTATATGAAATTATTCCTTTTATAGAGGATGAAAAATCAGTAATCCACTTGCTCACAACTCAGGAATGCATGTATGTCGAATCCGTCATGCAAGTAACATGTACGGAACACGGAATATCATGTTGAAGGAATCTATTCAAATTACATATCTCTAGGGTAGAATTCGCTCCAAGAGGGTTTTTCTGGGATCAAAGTGTGATTATTGAAACTGGTGATAGGAGAAGCAACGAAGTCCAAGGAACTATTTCAAAGTGCTTAAGTAACTTGTTTGGTGGTTGAAACATCTGTCATGCGCATGTTCACAGCTCAGAAATGCATGTTTGAGGAATCCGTGATGCATGAAACATGTTCGGAATACGGAATGCCATGGTTATGTAAACAATGTAAATTACATGTGTATTGGTGAGAATTCGCTCAAAGAGTGTTTTCCACTGCCAAATGTCCGATTTTAGAACCTGGTGATACAAAAAACTTATGAAGTCAGAGTAAATATTTCAAAGTGTAATATATGCCTTCTTTGGTGGATGAAAGTTCACTAATCCACATGCTCACAACTCAGAAACGCATGTTTCTCGAATCCGTCATGCATGTATCATGTACGGAACCTGGAATGCCATGTTGATGGAATTCATGTAAATTATATATCTATTAGGTTGAATACACTCCAGAAGTATTCTTCTGTGAAAAATGAACGAATTCGAAACTTGTGTTAGGGAAAGCTTGTGAAAATGTGTACACGAGTCTATATGAAATTATTCCTTTTATAGAGGTTGAAAAATCAGTAATCCACTTGCTCACAACTCAGGAATGCATGTATGTCGAGTCCGTCATGCATATAACATGTACGGAACACGGAATATCATGTTGAAGGAATCAATTCAAATTACATATCTCTAGGGTAGAATTCGCTCCAAGAGGGTTTTCCTGGGATCAAAGTGTGATTCTTGAAACTGGTGATAGGAGAAGCAACGAAGTCCAAGGAACTATTTCAAAGTACATAAGTAACTTGTTTGGTGGTTGAAACATCTGTCATGCGCATGTTCACAGCTCAGAAATGCATGTTTGAGGAATCCGTGATGCATGAAACATGTCCGGAATACGGAATGCCATGGTTATGTAAACAATGTAAATTACATGTGTATTGGTGAGAATTCGCTCAAAGAGAGTTTTCTACTGCCAAATGTCCGATTTTAGAACCTGGTGATACAAAAAACTTATGAAGTCAGAGTAAATATTTCAAAGTGTAATATATGCCTTCTTTGGTGGATGAAAGTTCACTAATCCACATGCTCACAACTCAGAAACGCATGTTTCTTGAATCCGTCATGCATGTATCATGTACGGAACCCGGAATGCCATGTTGATGGAATTCATGTAAATTATATATCTATTAGGTTGAATACACTCCAGAAGTATTCTTCTGTGAAAAATGAACGAATTCAAAACTTGTGTTAGGGAAAGCTTGTGAAAATGTGTACACGAGTCTATATGAAATTATTCCTTTTATAGAGGATGAAAAATCAGTAATCCACATGCTCACAACTCAGGAATGCATGTATGTCGAATCCGTCATGCATGTAACATGTACAGAACACGGAATATCATGTTGAAGGAATCTATTCAAATTACATATCTCTAGGGTAGAATTCGCTCCAAGAGGGTTTTCCTGTGATCAAAGTGTGATTCTTGAAACTGGTGATAGGAGAAGCAACGAAGTCCAAGGAACTATTTCAAAGTGCATAAGTAATTGTTTGGTGGTTGAAACATCTGTCATGCGCATGTTCACAGCTCATAAATGCATGTTTGAGGAATCCGTGTTGCATGAAACATGTTCGGAATACAGAATGCCATGGTTATGTAAACAATGTAAATTACATGTGTATTGGTGAGAATTCGCTCAAAGAGAGTTTTCTACTGCCAAATGTCCGATTTTAGAACCTGGTGATACAAAAAACTTATGAAGTCAGAGTAAATATTTCAAAGTGTAATATATGCCTTCTTTGGTGGATGAAAGTTCACTAATCCACATGCTCACAACTCAGAAACGCATGTTTCTCGAATCCGTCATGCATGTATCATGTACGGAACCCGGAATGCCATGTTGATGGAATTCATGTAAATTATATATCTATTAGGTTGAATACACTCCAGAAGTATTCTTCTATGAAAAATGAACGAATTCGAAACTTGTGTTAGGGAAAGCTTGTGAAAATGTGTACACGAGTCTATATGAAATTATTCCTTTTATAGAGGATGAAAATCAGTAATCCACATGCTCACAACTCAGGAATGCATGTATGTCGAATCCGTCATGCATGTTACATGTACGGAATACGGAATATCATGTTGAAGGAATCTATTCAAATTACATATCTCTAGGGTAGAATTCGCTCCAAGAGGGTTTTCCTGGGATCAAAGTGTGATTCTTGAAACTGGTGATAGGAGAAGCAACGAAGTCCAAGGAACTATTTCAAAGTGCATAAGTAACTTGTTTGGTGGTTGAAACATCTGTCATGCGCATGTTCACAGCTCAGAAATGCATGTTTGAGGAATCCGTGATGCATGAAACATGTTCGGAATACGGAATGCCATGGTTATGTAAACAATGTAAATTACATGTGTATTGGTGAGAATTCGCTCAAAGAGAGTTTTCTACTGCCAAATGTCCGATTTTAGAACCTGGTGATACAAAAAACTTATGAAGTCAGAGTAAATATTTCAAAGTGTAATATATGCCTTCTTTGGTGGATGAAAGTTCACTAATACACATGCTCACAACTCAGAAACGCATGTTTCTCGAATCCGTCATGCATGTATCATGTACGGAACCCGGAATGCCATGTTGATGGAATTCATGTAAATTATACATCTATTAGGTGGAATACACTCCAGAAGTATTCTTCTGTGAAAAATGAACGAATTCGAAACTTGTGTTAGGGAAAGCTTGTGAAAATGTGTACACGAGTCTATATGAAATTATTCCTTTTATAGAGGATGAAAAATCAGTAATCCACATGCTCACAACTCAGGAATGCATGTATGTCGAATCCGTCATGCATGTAACATGTACGGAACACGGAATGTCATGTTGAAGGAATCTATTCAAATTACATATCTCTAGGGTAGAATTCACTCCAAGAGGGTTTTCCTGGGATCAAAGTGTGATTCTTGAAACTGGTGATAGGAGAAGCAACGAAGTCCAAGGAACTATTTCAAAGTGCATAAGTAACTTGTTTGGTGGTTGAAACATCTGTCATGCGCATGTTCACAGCTCAGAAATGCATGTTTGAGGAATCCGTGATGCATGAAACATGTTCGGAATACGGAATGCCATGGTTATGTAAACAATGTAAATTACATGTGTATTGGTGAGAATTCGCTCAAAGAGAGTTTTCTACTGCCAAATGTCCGATTTTAGAACCTGGTGATACAAAAAACTTATGAAGTCAGAGTAAATATTTCAAAGTGTAATATATGCCTTCTTTGGTGGATGAAAGTTCACTAATCCACATGCTCACAACTCAGAAACGCATGTTTCTCGAATCCGTCATGCATGTATCATGTACGGAACCCGGAATGCCATGTTGAAGGAATTCATGTAAATTATATATCTATTAGGTTGAATACACTCCAGAAGTATTCTTCTGTGAAAAATGAACGAATTCGAAACTTGTGTTAGGGAAAGATTGTGAAAATGTGTACACGAGTCTATATGAAATTATTCCTTTTATAGAGGAGGAAAAATCAGTAATCCACATGGTCACAACTCAGGAATGCATGTATGTCGAATCCGTCATGCATGTAACATGTACGGAACACGGAATATCATGTTGAAGGAATCTATTCAAATTACATATCTCTAGGGTAGAATTCGCTCCAAGAGGGTTTTCCTGTGATCAAAGTGTGATTCTTGAAACTGGTGATAGGAGAAGCAACGAAGTCCAAGGAACTATTTCAAAGTGCATAAGTAACTTGTTTGGTGGTTGAAACATCTGTCATGTGCATGTTCACAGCTCAGAAATGCATGTTTGAGGAATCCGTGATGCATGAAACATGTTCGGAATACAGAATGCCATGGTTATGTAAACAATGTAAATTACATGTGTATTGGTGAGAATTCGCTCAAAGAGAGTTTTCTACTGCCAAATGTCCGATTTTAGAACCTGGTGATACAAAAAACTTATGAAGTCAGAGTAAATATTTCAAAGTGTAATATATGCCTTCTTTGGTGGATGAAAGTTCACTAATCCACATGCTCACAACTCAGAAACGCATGTTTCTCGAATCCGTCATGCATGTATCATGTACGGAACCCGGAATGCCATGTTGATGGAATTCATGTAAATTATACATCTATTAGGTTGAATACACTCCAGAAGTATTCTTCTGTGAAAAATGAACGAATTCGAAACTTGTGTTAGGGAAAGCTTGTGAAAATGTGTACACGAGTCTATATGAAATTATTCCTTTTATAGAGGAGGAAAAATCAGTAATCCACATGCTCACAACTCAGGAATGCATGTATGTCGAATCCGTCATGCATGTAACATGTACGGAACACGGAATATCATGTTGAAGGAATCTATTCAAATTACATATCTCTAGGGTAGAATTCGCTCCAAGAGGGTTTTCCTGTGATCAAAGTGTGATTCTTGAAACTGGTGATAGGAGAAGCAACGAAGTCCAAGGAACTATTTCAAAGTGCATAAGTAACTTGTTTGGTGGTTGAAACATCTGTCATGTGCATGTTCACAGCTCAGAAATGCATGTTTGAGGAATCCGTGATGCATGAAACATGTTCGGAATACAGAATGCCATGGTTATGTAAACAATGTAAATTACATGTGTATTGCTGAGAATTCGCTCAAAGAGAGTTTTCTACTGCCAAATGTCCGATTTTAGAACCTGGTGATACAAAAAACTTATGAAGTCAGAGTAAATATTTCAAAGTGTAATATATGCCTTCTTTGGTGGATGAAAGTTCACTAATCCACATGCTCACAACTCAGAAACGCATGTTTCTCGAATCCGTCATGCATGTATCATGTACGGAACCCGGAATGCCATGTTGATGGAATTCATGTAAATTATATATTTATTAGGTTGAATACACTCCAGAAGTATTCTTCTGTGAAAAATGAACGAATTCGAAACTTGTGTTAGGGAAAGATTGTGAAAATGTGTACACGAGTCTATATGAAATTATTCCTTTTATAGAGGAGGAAAAATCAGTAATCCACATGCTCACAACTCAGGAATGCATGTATGTCGAATCCGTCATGCATGTAACATGTACGGAACACGGAATATCATGTTGAAGGAATCTATTCAAATTACATATCTCTAGGGTAGAATTCGCTCCAAGAGGGTTTTCCTGTGATCAAAGTGTGATTCTTGAAACTGGTGATAGGAGAAGCAACGAAGTCCAAGGAACTATTTCAAAGTGCATAAGTAACTTGTTTGGTGGTTGAAACATCTGTCATGTGCATGTTCACAGCTCAGAAATGCATGTTTGAGGAATCCGTGATGCATGAAACATGTTCGGAATACAGAATGCCATGGTTATGTAAACAATGTAAATTACATGTGTATTGCTGAGAATTCGCTCAAAGAGAGTTTTCTACTGCCAAATGTCCGATTTTAGAACCTGGTGATACAAAAAACTTATGAAGTCAGAGTAAATATTTCAAAGTGTAATATATGCCTTCTTTGGTGGATGAAAGTTCACTAATCCACATGCTCACAACTCAGAAACGCATGTTTCTCGAATCCGTCATGCATGTATCATGTACGGAACCCGGAATGCCATGTTGATGGAATTCATGTAAATTATATATCTATTAGGTTGAATACACTCCAGAAGTATTCTTCTGTGAAAAATGAACGAATTCGAAACTTGTGTTAGGGAAAGCTTGTGAAAATGTGTACACGAGTCTATATGAAATTATTCCTTTTATAGAGGAGGAAAAATCAGTAATCCACATGCTCACAACTCAGGAATGCATGTATGTCGAATCCGTCATGCATGTAACATGTACGGAACACGGAATATCATGTTGAAGGAATCTATTCAAATTACATATCTCTAGGGTAGAATTCGCTCCAAGAGGGTTTTCCTGTGATCAAAGTGTGATTCTTGAAACTGGTGATAGGAGAAGCAACGAAGTCCAAGGAACTATTTCAAAGTGCATAAGTAACTTGTTTGGTGGTTGAAACATCTGTCATGTGCATGTTCACAGCTCAGAAATGCATGTTTGAGGAATCCGTGATGCATGAAACATGTTCGGAATACAGAATGCCATGGTTATGTAAACAATGTAAATTACATGTGTATTGCTGAGAATTCGCTCAAAGAGAGTTTTCTACTGCCAAATGTCCGATTTTAGAACCTGGCTATACAAAAAACTTATGAAGTCAGAGTAAATATTTCAAAGTGTAATATATGCCTTCTTTGGTGGATGAAAGTTCACTAATCCACATGCTCACAACTCAGAAACGCATGTTTCTCGAATCCGTCATGCATGTATCATGTACGGAACCCGGAATGCCATGTTGATGGAATTCATGTAAATTATATATCTATTAGGTTGAATACACTCCAGAAGTATTCTTCTGTGAAAAATGAACGAATTCGAAACTTGTGTTAGGGAAAGCTTGTGAAAATGTGTACACGAGTCTATATGAAATTATTCCTTTTATAGAGGATGAAAAATCAGTAATCCACATGCTCACAACTCAGGAATGCATGTATGTCGAATCCGTCATGCATGTAACATGTACGGAACACGGAATATCATGTTGAAGGAATCTATTCAAATTACATATCTCTAGGGTAGAATTCGCTCCAAGAGGGTTTTCCTGTGATCAAAGTGTGATTCTTGAAACTGGTGATAGGAGAAGCAACGAAGTCCAAGGAACTATTTCAAAGTGCATAAGTAACTTGTTTGGTGGTTGAAACATCTGTCATGTGCATGTTCACAGCTCAGAAATGCATGTTTGAGGAATCCGTGATGCATGAAACATGTTCGGAATACAGAATGCCATGGTTATGTAAACAATGTAAATTACATGTGTATTGCTGAGAATTCGCTCAAAGAGAGTTTTCTACTGCCAAATGTCCGATTTTAGAACCTGGTGATACAAAAAACTTATGAAGTCAGAGTAAATATTTCAAAGTGTAATATATGCCTTCTTTGGTGGATGAAAGTTCACTAATCCACATGCTCACAACTCAGAAACGCATGTTTCTCGAATCCGTCATGCATGTATCATGTACGGAACCCGGAATGCCATGTTGATGGAATTCATGTAAATTATATATCTATTAGGTTGAATACACTCCAGAAGTATTCTTCTGTGAAAAATGAACGAATTCGAAACTTGTGTTAGGGAAAGCTTGTGAAAATGTGTACACGAGTCTATATGAAATTATTCCTTTTATAGAGGATGAAAAATCAGTAATCCACATGCTCACAACTCAGGAATGCATGTATGTCGAATCCGTCATGCATGTAACATGTACGGAACACGGAATATCATGTTGAAGGAATCTATTCAAATTACATATCTCTAGGGTAGAATTCACTCCAAGAGGGTTTTCCTGGGATCAAAGTGTGATTCTTGAAACTGGTGATAGGAGAAGCAACGAAGTCCAAGGAACTATTTCAAAGTGCATAAGTAACTTGTTTGGTGGTTGAAACATCTGTCATGCGCATGTACACAGCTCAGAAATGCATGTTTGAGGAATCCGTGATGCATGAAACATGTTCGGAATACGGAATGCCATGGTTATGTAAACAATGTAAATTACATGTGTATCGGTGAGAATTCGCTCAAAGAGAGTTTTCTACTGCCAAATGTCCGATTTTAGAACCTGGTGATACAAAAAACTTATGAAGTCAGAGTAAATATTTCAAAGTGTAATATATGCCTTCTTTGGTGGATGAAAGTTCACTAATCCACATGCTCACAACTCAGAAACGCATGTTTCTCGAATCCGTCATGCATGTATCATGTACGGAACCCGGAATGCCATGTTGATGGAATTCATGTAAATTATATATCTATTAGGTTGAATACACTCCAGAAGTATTGTTCTGTGAAAAATGAACGAATTCGAAACTTGTGTTAGGGAAAGCTTGTGAAAATGTGTACACGAGTCTATATGAAATTATTCCTTTTATAGAGGATGAAAAATCAGTAATCCACATGCTCACAACTCAGGAATGCATGTATGTCGAATCCGTCATGCATGTAACATGTACGGAACACGGAATATCATGTTGAAGGGATCTATTCAAATTACATATCTCTAGGGTAGAATTCGCTCCAAGAGGGTTTTCCTGGGATCAAAGTGTGATCCTTGAAACTGGTGATAGGAGAAGCAACGAAGTCCAAGGAACTATTTCAAAGTGCATAAGTAACTTGTTTGGTGGTTGAAACATCTGTCATGCGCATGTTCACAGCTCAGAAATTCATGTTTGAGGAATCCGTGATGCATGAAACCTGTTCGGAATACGGAATGCCATGGTTATGTAAACAATGTAAATTACATGTCTATTGGTGAGACTTCGCTCAAAGAGTGTTTTCCACTGCCAAATGTCCAATTTTAGAACCTGGTGATACAAAAAACATATGAAGTCAGAGTAAATATTTCAAAGTGTAATATATGCCTTCTTTGGTGGATGAAAGTTCACTAATCCACATGCTCACAACTCAGAAACGCATGTTTCTCGAATCCGTCATGCATGTATCATGTACGGAACCCGGAATGCCATGTTGATGGAATTCATGTAAATTATATATCTATTAGGTTGAATACACTCCAGAAGTATTCTTCTGTGAAAAATGAACGAATTCGAAACTTGTGTTAGGGAAAGCTTGTGAAAATGTGTACACGAGTCTATATGAAATTATTCCTTTTATAGAGGATGAAAATCAGTAATCCACATGCTCACAACTCAGGAATGCATGTATGTCGAATCCGTCATGCATGTAACATGTACGGAATACGGAATATCATGTTGAAGGAATCTATTCAAATTACATATCTCTAGGGTAGAATTCGCTCCAAGAGGGTTTTCCTGGGATCAAAGTGTGATTCTTGAAACTGGTGATAGGAGAAGCAACGAAGTCCAAGGAACTATTTCAAAGTGCATAAGTAACTTGTTTGGTGGTTGAAACATCTGTCATGCGCATGTTCACAGCTCAGAAATGCATGTTTGAGGAATCCGTGATGCATGAAACATGTTCGGAATACGGAATGCCATGGTTATGTAAACAATGTAAATTACATGTGTATTGGTGAGAATTCGCTCAAAGAGAGTTTTCTACTGCCAAATGTCCGATTTTAGAACCTGGTGATACAAAAAACTTATGAAGTCAGAGTAAATATTTCAAAGTGTAATATATGCCTTCTTTGGTGGATGAAAGTTCACTAATCCACATGCTCACAACTCAGAAACGCATGTTTCTCGAATCCGTCATGCATGTATCATGTACGGAACCCGGAATGCCATGTTGATTGAATTCATGTAAATTATACATCTATTAGGTTGAATACACTCCAGAAGTATTCTTCTGTGAAAAATGAACGAATTTGAAACTTGTGTTAGGGAAAGCTTGTGAAAATGTGTACACGAGTCTATATGAAATTATTCCTTTTATAGAGGATGAAAATCAGTAATCCACATGCTCACAACTCAGGAATGCATGTATGTCGAATCCGTCATGCATGTAACATGTACGGAATACGGAATATCATGTTGAAGGAATCTATTCAAATTACATATCTCTAGGGTAGAATTCGCTCCAAGAGGGTTTTCCTGGGATCAAAGTGTGATTCTTGAAACTGGTGATAGGAGAAGCAACGAAGTCCAAGGAACTAATTCAAAGTGCATAAGTAACTTGTTTGGTGGTTGAAACATCTGTCATGCGCATGTTCACAGCTCAGAAATGCATGTTTGAGGAATCCGTGATGCATGAAACATGTTCGGAATACGGAATGCCATGGTTATGTAAACAATGTAAATTACATGTGTATCGGTGAGAATTCGCTCAAAGAGTGTTTTCCACTGCCAAATGTCCGATTTTAGAACCTGGTGATACAAAAAACTTATGAAGTCAGAGTAAATATTTCAAAGTGTAATATATGCCTTCTTTGGTGGATGAAAGTTCACTAATCCACATGCTCACAACTCAGAAACGCATGTTTCTCGAATCCGTCATGCATGTATCATGTACGGAACCCGGAATGCCATGTTGATGGAATTCATGTAAATTATACATCTATTAGGTTGAATACACTCCAGAAGTATTCTTCTGTGAAAAATGAAGGAATTCGAAACTTGTGTTAGGGAAAGCTTGTGAAAATGTGTACACGAGTCTATATGAAATTATTCCTTTTATAGAGGATGAAAAATCAGTAATCCACATGCTCACAACTCAGGAATGCATGTATGTCGAATCCGTCATGCATGTAACATGTACGGAACACGGAATGTCATGTTGAAGGAATCTATTCAAATTACATATGTCTAGGGTAGAATTCGCTCCAAGAGGGTTTTCCTTTGATCAAAGTGTGATTCTTGAAACTGGTGATAGGAGAAGCAACGAAGTCCAAGGAACTATTTCAAAGTGCATAAGTAACTTGTCTGGTGGTTGAAACATCTGTCATGCGCATGTTCACAGCTCAGAAATGCATGTTTGAGGAATTCGTGATGCATGAAACATGTTCGGAATACGGAATGCCATGGTTATGTAAACAATGTAAATTACATGTGTATTGGTGAGAATTCGCTCAAAGAGAGTTTTCTACTGCCAAATGTCCGATTTTAGAACCTGGTGATAAAAAAACTTATGAAGTCAGAGTAAATATTTCAAAGTGTAATATATGCCTTCTTTGGTGGATGAAAGTTCACTAATCCACATGCTCACAACTCAGAAACGCATGTTTCTCGAATCCGTCATGCATGTATCATGTACGGAACCCGGAATGCCATGTTGATGGAATTCATGTAAATTATATATCTATTAGGTTGAATAAACTCCAGAAGTATTCTTCTGTGAAAAATGAACGAATTCGAAACTTGTGTTAGGGAAAGCTTGTGAAAATGTGTACACGAGTCTATATGAAATTATTCCTTTTATAGAGGTTGAAAAATCAGTAATCCACATGCTCACAACTCAGGAATGCATGTATGTTGAATCCGTCATGCATGTAACATGTACGGAACACGGAATATCATTTTGAAGGAATCTATTCAAATTACATATCTCTAGGGTAGAATTCGCTCCAAGAGGGTTTTCCTGGGATCAAAGTGTGATTCTTGAAACTGGTGATAGGAGAAGCAACGAAGTCCAAGGAACTATTTCAAAGTGCATAAGTAACTTGTTTGGTGGTTGAAACATCTGTCATGCGCATGTTCACAGCTCAGAAATGCATGTTTGAGGAATCCGTGATGCATGAAACATGTTCGGAATACGGAATGCCATGGTTATGTAAACAATGTAAATTACATGTGTATTGGTGAGAATTCGCTCAAAGAGTGTTTTCCACTGCCAAATGTCCGATTTTAGAACCTGGTGATACAAAAAACTTATGAAGTCAGAGTAAATATTTCAAAGTGTAATATATGCCTTCTTTGGTGGATGAAAGTTCACTAATCCACATGCTCACAACTCAGAAACGCATGTTTCTCGAATCCGTCATGCATGTATCATGTACGGAACCCGGAATGCCATGTTGATGGAATTCATGTAAATTATATATCTATTAGGTTGAATACACTCCAGAAGTATTGTTCTGTGAAAAATGAACGAATTCGAAACTTGTGTTAGGGAAAGCTTGTGAAAATGTGTACACGAGTCTATATGAAATTATTCCTTTTATAGAGGATGAAAAATCAGTAATCCACATGCTCACAACTCAGGAATGCATGTATGTCGAATCCGTCATGCATGTAACATGTACGGAACACGGAATATCATGTTGAAGGAATCTATTCAAATTACATATCTCTAGGGTAGAATTCGCTCCAAGAGGGTTTTCCTGGGATCAAAGTGTGATTCTTGAAACTGGTGATAGGAGAAGCAACGAAGTCCAAGGAACTATTTCAAAGTGCATAAGTAACTTGTTTGGTGGTTGAAACATCTGTCATGTGCATGTTCACAGCTCAGAAATGCATGTTTGAGGAATCCGTGATGCATGAAACATGTTCGGAATACGGAATGCCATGGTTATGTAAACAATGTAAATTACATGTGTATTGGTGAGAATTCGCTCAAAGAGAGTTTTCTACTGCCAAATGTCCGATTTTAGAACCTGGTGATACAAAAAACTTATGAAGTCAGAGTAAATATTTCAAAGTGTAATATATGCCTTCTTTGGTGGATGAAAGTTCACTAATCCACATGCTCACAACTCAGAAACGCATGTTTCTCGAATCCGTCATGCATGTATCATGTACGGAACCCGGAATGCCATGTTGATGGAATTCATGTAAATTATATATCTATTAGGTTGAATACACTCCAGAAGTATTCTTCTGTGAAAAATGAACGAATTCGAAACTTGTGTTAGGGAAAGCTTGTGAAAATGTGTACACGAGTCTATATGAAATTATTCCTTTTATAGAGGATGAAAATCAGTAATCCACATGCTCACAACTCAGGAATGCATGTATGTCGAATCCGTCATGCATGTTACATGTACGGAATACGGAATATCATGTTGAAGGAATCTATTCAAATTACATATCTCTAGGGTAGAATTCGCTCCAAGAGGGTTTTCCTGGGATCAAAGTGTGATTCTTGAAACTGGTGATAGGAGAAGCAACGAAGTCCAAGGAACTATTTCAAAGTGCATAAGTAACTTGTTTGGTGGTTGAAACATCTGTCATGCGCATGTTCACAGCTCAGAAATGCATGTTTGAGGAATCCGTGATGCATGAAACATGTTCGGAATACGGAATGCCATGGTTATGTAAACAATGTAAATTACATGTGTATTGGTGAGAATTCGCTCAAAGAGAGTTTTCTACTGCCAAATGTCCGATTTTAGAACCTGGTGATACAAAAAACTTATGAAGTCAGAGTAAATATTTCAAAGTGTAATATATGCCTTCTTTGGTGGATGAAAGTTCACTAATCCACATGCTCACAACTCAGAAACGCATGTTTCTCGAATCCGTCATGCATGTATCATGTACGGAACCCGGAATGCCATGTTGATGGAATTCATGTAAATTATACATCTATTAGGTTGAATACACTCCAGAAGTATTCTTCTGTGAAAAATGAACGAATTTGAAACTTGTGTTAGGGAAAGCTTGTGAAAATGTGTACACGAGTCTATATGAAATTATTCCTTTTATAGAGGATGAAAATCAGTAATCCACATGCTCACAACTCAGGAATGCATGTATGTCGAATCCGTCATGCATGTAACATGTACGGAATACGGAATATCATGTTGAAGGAATCTATTCAAATTACATATCTCTAGGGTAGAATTCGCTCCAAGAGGGTTTTCCTGGGATCAAAGTGTGATTCTTGAAACTGGTGATAGGAGAAGCAACGAAGTCCAAGGAACTAATTCAAAGTGCATAAGTAACTTGTTTGGTGGTTGAAACATCTGTCATGCGCATGTTCACAGCTCAGAAATGCATGTTTGAGGAATCCGTGATGCATGAAACATGTTCAGAATACGGAATGCCATGGTTATGTAAACAATGTAAATTACATGTGTATCGGTGAGAATTCGCTCAAAGAGTGTTTTCCACTGCCAAATGTCCGATTTTAGAACCTGGTGATACAAAAAACTTATGAAGTCAGAGTAAATATTTCAAAGTGTAATATATGCCTTCTTTGGTGGATGAAAGTTCACTAATCCACATGCTCACAACTCAGAAACGCATGTTTCTCGAATCCGTCATGCATGTATCATGTACGGAACCCGGAATGCCATGTTGATGGAATTCATGTAAATTATACATCTATTAGGTTGAATACACTCCAGAAGTATTCTTCTGTGAAAAATGAAGGAATTCGAAACTTGTGTTAGGGAAAGCTTGTGAAAATGTGTACACGAGTCTATATGAAATTATTCCTTTTATAGAGGATGAAAAATCAGTAATCCACATGCTCACAACTCAGGAATGCATGTATGTCGAATCCGTCATGCATGTAACATGTACGGAACACGGAATGTCATTTTGAAGGAATCTATTCAAATTACATATGTCTAGGGTAGAATTCGCTCCAAGAGGGTTTTCCTTTGATCAAAGTGTGATTCTTGAAACTGGTGATAGGAGAAGCAACGAAGTCCAAGGAACTATTTCAAAGTGCATAAGTAACTTGTCTGGTGGTTGAAACATCTGTCATGCGCATGTTCACAGCTCAGAAATGCATGTTTGAGGAATTCGTGATGCATGAAACATGTTCGGAATACGGAATGCCATGGTTATGTAAACAATGTAAATTACATGTGTATTGGTGAGAATTCGCTCAAAGAGAGTTTTCTACTGCCAAATGTCCGATTTTAGAACCTGGTGATACAAAAAACTTATGAAGTCAGAGTAAATATTTCAAAGTGTAATATATGCCTTCTTTGGTGGATGAAAGTTCACTAATCCACATGCTCACAACTCAGAAACGCATGTTTCTCGAATCCGTCATGCATGTATCATGTACGGAACCCGGAATGCCATGTTGATTGAATTCATGTAAATTATACATCTATTAGGTTGAATACACTCCAGAAGTATTCTTCTGTGAAAAATGAACGAATTTGAAACTTGTGTTAGGGAAAGCTTGTGAAAATGTGTACACGAGTCTATATGAAATTATTCCTTTTATAGAGGATGAAAATCAGTAATCCACATGCTCACAACTCAGGAATGCATGTATGTCGAATCCGTCATGCATGTAACATGTACGGAATACGGAATATCATGTTGAAGGAATCTATTCAAATTACATATCTCTAGGGTAGAATTCGCTCCAAGAGGGTTTTCCTGGGATCAAAGTGTGATTCTTGAAACTGGTGATAGGAGAAGCAACGAAGTCCAAGGAACTAATTCAAAGTGCATAAGTAACTTGTTTGGTGGTTGAAACATCTGTCATGCGCATGTTCACAGCTCAGAAATGCATGTTTGAGGAATCCGTGATGCATGAAACATGTTCGGAATACGGAATGCCATGGTTATGTAAACAATGTAAATTACATGTGTATCGGTGAGAATTCGCTCAAAGAGTGTTTTCCACTGCCAAATGTCCGATTTTAGAACCTGGTGATACAAAAAACTTATGAAGTCAGAGTAAATATTTCAAAGTGTAATATATGCCTTCTTTGGTGGATGAAAGTTCACTAATCCACATGCTCACAACTCAGAAACGCATGTTTCTCGAATCCGTCATGCATGTATCATGTACGGAACCCGGAATGCCATGTTGATGGAATTCATGTAAATTATACATCTATTAGGTTGAATACACTCCAGAAGTATTCTTCTGTGAAAAATGAAGGAATTCGAAACTTGTGTTAGGGAAAGCTTGTGAAAATGTGTACACGAGTCTATATGAAATTATTCCTTTTATAGAGGATGAAAAATCAGTAATCCACATGCTCACAACTCAGGAATGCATGTATGTCGAATCCGTCATGCATGTAACATGTACGGAACACGGAATGTCATGTTGAAGGAATCTATTCAAATTACATATGTCTAGGGTAGAATTCGCTCCAAGAGGGTTTTCCTTTGATCAAAGTGTGATTCTTGAAACTGGTGATAGGAGAAGCAACGAAGTCCAAGGAACTATTTCAAAGTGCATAAGTAACTTGTCTGGTGGTTGAAACATCTGTCATGCGCATGTTCACAGCTCAGAAATGCATGTTTGAGGAATTCGTGATGCATGAAACATGTTCGGAATACGGAATGCCATGGTTATGTAAACAATGTAAATTACATGTGTATTGGTGAGAATTCGCTCAAAGAGAGTTTTCTACTGCCAAATGTCCGATTTTAGAACCTGGTGATAAAAAAACTTATGAAGTCAGAGTAAATATTTCAAAGTGTAATATATGCCTTCTTTGGTGGATGAAAGTTCACTAATCCACATGCTCACAACTCAGAAACGCATGTTTCTCGAATCCGTCATGCATGAATGATGTACGGAACCCGGAATGCCATGTTGATGGAATTCATGTAAATTATATATCTATTAGGTTGAATAAACTCCAGAAGTATTCTTCTGTGAAAAATGAACGAATTCGAAACTTGTGTTAGGGAAAGCTTGTGAAAATGTGTACACGAGTCTATATGAAATTATTCCTTTTATAGAGGTTGAAAAATCAGTAATCCACATGCTCACAACTCAGGAATGCATGTATGTCGAATCCGTCATGCATGTAACATGTACGGAACACGGAATATCATTTTGAAGGAATCTATTCAAATTACATATCTCTAGGGTAGAATTCGCTCCAAGAGGGTTTTCCTGGGATCAAAGTGTGATTCTTGAAACTGGTGATAGGAGAAGCAACGAAGTCCAAGGAACTATTTCAAAGTGCATAAGTAACTTGTTTGGTGGTTGAAACATCTGTCATGCGCATGTTCACAGCTCAGAAATGCATGTTTGAGGAATCCGTGATGCATGAAACATGTTCGGAATACGGAATGCCATGGTTATGTAAACAATGTAAATTACATGTGTATTGGTGAGAATTCGCTCAAAGAGTGTTTTCCACTGCCAAATGTCCGATTTTAGAACCTGGTGATACAAAAAACTTATGAAGTCAGAGTAAATATTTCAAAGTGTAATATATGCCTTCTTTGGTGGATGAAAGTTCACTAATCCACATGCTCACAACTCAGAAACGCATGTTTCTCGAATCCGTCATGCATGTATCATGTACGGAACCCGGAATGCCATGTTGATGGAATTCATGTAAATTATATATCTATTAGGTTGAATACACTCCAGAAGTATTGTTCTGTGAAAAATGAACGAATTCGAAACTTGTGTTAGGGAAAGCTTGTGAAAATGTGTACACGAGTCTATATGAAATTATTCCTTTTATAGAGGATGAAAAATCAGTAATCCACATGCTCACAACTCAGGAATGCATGTATGTCAAATCCGTCATGCATGTAACATGTACGGAACACGGAATATCATGTTGAAGGAATCTATTCAAATTACATATCTCTAGGGTAGAATTCGCTCCAAGAGGGTTTTCCTGGGATCAAAGTGTGATTCTTGAAACTGGTGATAGGAGAAGCAACGAAGTCCAAGGAACTATTTCAAAGTGCATAAGTAACTTGTTTGGTGGTTGAAACATCTGTCATGTGCATGTTCACAGCTCAGAAATGCATGTTTGAGGAATCCGTGATGCATGAAACATGTTCGGAATACGGAATGCCATGGTTATGTAAACAATGTAAATTACATGTGTATTGGTGAGAATTCGCTCAAAGAGAGTTTTCTACTGCCAAATGTCCGATTTTAGAACCTGGTGATACAAAAAACTTATGAAGTCAGAGTAAATATTTCAAAGTGTAATATATGCCTTCTTTGGTGGATGAAAGTTCACTAATCCACATGCTCACAACTCAGAAACGCATGTTTCTCGAATCCGTCATGCATGTATCATGTACGGAACCCGGAATGCCATGTTGATGGAATTCATGTAAATTATATATCTATTAGGTTGAATACACTCCAGAAGTATTCTTCTGTGAAAAATGAACGAATTCGAAACTTGTGTTAGGGAAAGCTTGTGAAAATGTGTACACGAGTCTATATGAAATTATTCCTTTTATAGAGGATGAAAATCAGTAATCCACATGCTCACAACTCAGGAATGCATGTATGTCGAATCCGTCATGCATGTTACATGTACGGAATACGGAATATCATGTTGAAGGAATCTATTCAAATTACATATCTCTAGGGTAGAATTCGCTCCAAGAGGGTTTTCCTGGGATCAAAGTGTGATTCTTGAAACTGGTGATAGGAGAAGCAACGAAGTCCAAGGAACTATTTCAAAGTGCATAAGTAACTTGTTTGGTGGTTGAAACATCTGTCATGCGCATGTTCACAGCTCAGAAATGCATGTTTGAGGAATCCGTGATGCATGAAACATGTTCGGAATACGGAATGCCATGGTTATGTAAACAATGTAAATTACATGTGTATTGGTGAGAATTCGCTCAAAGAGAGTTTTCTACAGCCAAATGTCCGATTTTAGAACCTGGTGATACAAAAAACTTATGAAGTCAGAGTAAATATTTCAAAGTGTAATATATGCCTTCTTTGGTGGATGAAAGTTCACTAATCCACATGCTCACAACTCAGAAACGCATGTTTCTCGAATCCGTCATGCATGTATCATGTACGGAACCCGGAATGCCATGTTGATGGAATTCATGTAAATTATATATCTATTAGGTTGAATACACTCCAGAAGTATTCTTCTGTGAAAAATGAACGAATTCGAAACTTGTGTTAGGGAAAGCTTGTGAAAATGTGTACACGAGTCTATATGAAATTATTCCTTTTATAGAGGATGAAAATCAGTAATCCACATGCTCACAACTCAGGAATGCATGTATGTCGAATCCGTCATGCATGTTACATGTACGGAATACGGAATATCATGTTGAAGGAATCTATTCAAATTACATATCTCTAGGGTAGAATTCGCTCCAAGAGGGTTTTCCTGGGATCAAAGTGTGATTCTTGAAACTGGTGATAGGAGAAGCAACGAAGTCCAAGGAACTATTTCAAAGTGCATAAGTAACTTGTTTGGTGGTTGAAACATCTGTCATGCGCATGTTCACAGCTCAGAAATGCATGTTTGAGGAATCCGTGATGCATGAAACATGTTCGGAATACGGAATGCCATGGTTATGTAAACAATGTAAATTACATGTGTATTGGTGAGAATTCGCTCAAAGAGATTTTTCTACTGCCAAATGTCCGATTTTAGAACCTGGTGATACAAAAAATTTATGAAGTCAGAGTAAATATTTCAAAGTGTAATATATGCCTTCTTTGGTGGATGAAAGTTCACTAATACACATGCTCACAACTCAGAAACGCATGTTTCTCGAATCCGTCATGCATGTATCATGTACGGAACCCGGAATGCCATGTTGATGGAATTCATGTAAATTATACATCTATTAGGTGGAATACACTCCAGAAGTATTCTTCTGTGAAAAATGAACGAATTCGAAACTTGTGTTAGGGAAAGCTTGTGAAAATGTGTACACGAGTCTATATGAAATTATTCCTTTTATAGAGGATGAAAAATCAGTAATCCACATGCTCACAACTCAGGAATGCATGTATGTCGAATCCGTCATGCATGTAACATGTACGGAACACGGAATGTCATGTTGAAGGAATCTATTCAAATTACATATCTCTAGGGTAGAATTCACTCCAAGAGGGTTTTCCTGGGATCAAAGTGTGATTCTTGAAACTGGTGATAGGAGAAGCAACGAAGTCCAAGGAACTATTTCAAAGTGCATAAGTAACTTGTTTGGTGGTTGAAACATCTGTCATGCGCATGTTCACAGCTCAGAAATGCATGTTTGAGGAATCCGTGATGCATGAAACATGTTCGGAATACGGAATGCCATGGTTATGTAAACAATGTAAATTACATGTGTATTGGTGAGAATTCGCTCAAAGAGAGTTTTCTACTGCCAAATGTCCGATTTTAGAACCTGGTGATACAAAAAACTTATGAAGTCAGAGTAAATATTTCAAAGTGTAATATATGCCTTCTTTGGTGGATGAAAGTTCACTAATCCACATGCTCACAACTCAGAAACGCATGTTTCTCGAATCCGTCATGCATGTATCATGTACGGAACCCGGAATGCCATGTTGATGGAATTCATGTAAATTATATATCTATTAGGTTGAATACACTCCAGAAGTATTCTTCTGTGAAAAATGAACGAATTCGAAACTTGTGTTAGGGAAAGATTGTGAAAATGTGTACACGAGTCTATATGAAATTATTCCTTTTATAGAGGAGGAAAAATCAGTAATCCACATGGTCACAACTCAGGAATGCATGTATGTCGAATCCGTCATGCATGTAACATGTACGGAACACGGAATATCATGTTGAAGGAATCTATTCAAATTACATATCTCTAGGGTAGAATTCGCTCCAAGAGGGTTTTCCTGGGATCAAAGTGTGATTCTTGAAACTGGTGATAGGAGAAGCAACGAAGTCCAAGGAACTATTTCAAAGTGCATAAGTAACTTGTTTGGTGGTTGAAACATCTGTCATGCGCATGTTCACAGCTCAGAAATGCATGTTTGAGGAATCCGTGATGCATGAAACATGTTCGGAATACGGAATGCCATGGTTATGTAAACAATGTAAATTACATGTGTATTGGTGAGAATTCGCTCAAAGAGAGTTTTCTACAGCCAAATGTCCGATTTTAGAACCTGGTGATACAAAAAACTTATGAAGTCAGAGTAAATATTTCAAAGTGTAATATATGCCTTCTTTGGTGGATGAAAGTTCACTAATCCACATGCTCACAACTCAGAAACGCATGTTTCTCGAATCCGTCATGCATGTATCATGTACGGAACCCGGAATGCCATGTTGATGGAATTCATGTAAATTATATATCTATTAGGTTGAATACACTCCAGAAGTATTCTTCTGTGAAAAATGAACGAATTCGAAACTTGTGTTAGGGAAAGCTTGTGAAAATGTGTACACGAGTCTATATGAAATTATTCCTTTTATAGAGGATGAAAATCAGTAATCCACATGCTCACAACTCAGGAATGCATGTATGTCGAATCCGTCATGCATGTTACATGTACGGAATACGGAATATCATGTTGAAGGAATCTATTCAAATTACATATCTCTAGGGTAGAATTCGCTCCAAGAGGGTTTTCCTGGGATCAAAGTGTGATTCTTGAAACTGGTGATAGGAGAAGCAACGAAGTCCAAGGAACTATTTCAAAGTGCATAAGTAACTTGTTTGGTGGTTGAAACATCTGTCATGCGCATGTTCACAGCTCAGAAATGCATGTTTGAGGAATCCGTGATGCATGAAACATGTTCGGAATACGGAATGCCATGGTTATGTAAACAATGTAAATTACATGTGTATTGGTGAGAATTCGCTCAAAGAGATTTTTCTACTGCCAAATGTCCGATTTTAGAACCTGGTGATACAAAAAATTTATGAAGTCAGAGTAAATATTTCAAAGTGTAATATATGCCTTCTTTGGTGGATGAAAGTTCACTAATACACATGCTCACAACTCAGAAACGCATGTTTCTCGAATCCGTCATGCATGTATCATGTACGGAACCCGGAATGCCATGTTGATGGAATTCATGTAAATTATACATCTATTAGGTGGAATACACTCCAGAAGTATTCTTCTGTGAAAAATGAACGAATTCGAAACTTGTGTTAGGGAAAGCTTGTGAAAATGTGTACACGAGTCTATATGAAATTATTCCTTTTATAGAGGATGAAAAATCAGTAATCCACATGCTCACAACTCAGGAATGCATGTATGTCGAATCCGTCATGCATGTAACATGTACGGAACACGGAATGTCATGTTGAAGGAATCTATTCAAATTACATATCTCTAGGGTAGAATTCACTCCAAGAGGGTTTTCCTGGGATCAAAGTGTGATTCTTGAAACTGGTGATAGGAGAAGCAACGAAGTCCAAGGAACTATTTCAAAGTGCATAAGTAACTAGTTTGGTGGTTGAAACATCTGTCATGCGCATGTTCACAGCTCAGAAATGCATGTTTGAGGAATCCGTGATGCATGAAACATGTTCGGAATACGGAATGCCATGGTTATGTAAACAATGTAAATTACATGTGTATTGGTGAGAATTCGCTCAAAGAGAGTTTTCTACTGCCAAATGTCCGATTTTAGAACCTGGTGATACAAAAAACTTATGAAGTCAGAGTAAATATTTCAAAGTGTAATATATGCCTTCTTTGGTGGATGAAAGTTCACTAATCCACATGCTCACAACTCAGAAACGCATGTTTCTCGAATCCGTCATGCATGTATCATGTACGGAACCCGGAATGCCATGTTGATGGAATTCATGTAAATTATATATCTATTAGGTTGAATACACTCCAGAAGTATTCTTCTGTGAAAAATGAACGAATTCGAAACTTGTGTTAGGGAAAGATTGTGAAAATGTGTACACGAGTCTATATGAAATTATTCCTTTTATAGAGGAGGAAAAATCAGTAATCCACATGGTCACAACTCAGGAATGCATGTATGTCGAATCCGTCATGCATGTAACATGTACGGAACACGGAATATCATGTTGAAGGAATCTATTCAAATTACATATCTCTAGGGTAGAATTCGCTCCAAGAGGGTTTTCCTGTGATCAAAGTGTGATTCTTGAAACTGGTGATAGGAGAAGCAACGAAGTCCAAGGAACTATTTCAAAGTGCATAAGTAACTTGTTTGGTGGTTGAAACATCTGTCATGTGCATGTTCACAGCTCAGAAATGCATGTTTGAGGAATCCGTGATGCATGAAACATGTTCGGAATACGGAATGCCATGGTTATGTAAACAATGTAAATTACATGTGTATTGGTGAGAATTCGCTCAAAGAGAGTTTTCTACTGCCAAATGTCCGATTTTAGAACCTGGTGATACAAAAAACTTATGAAGTCAGAGTAAATATTTCAAAGTGTAATATATGCCTTCTTTGGTGGATGAAAGTTCACTAATCCACATGCTCACAACTCAGAAACGCATGTTTCTCGAATCCGTCATGCATGTATCATGTACGGAACCCGGAATGCCATGTTGATGGAATTCATGTAAATTATATATCTATTAGGTTGAATACACTCCAGAAGTATTCTTCTGTGAAAAATGAACGAATTCGAAACTTGTGTTAGGGAAAGATTGTGAAAATGTGTACACGAGTCTATATGAAATTATTCCTTTTATAGAGGAGGAAAAATCAGTAATCCACATGCTCACAACTCAGGAATGCATGTATGTCGAATCCGTCATGCATGTAACATGTACGGAACACGGAATATCATGTTGAAGGAATCTATTCAAATTACATATCTCTAGGGTAGAATTCGCTCCAAGAGGGTTTTCCTGTGATCAAAGTGTGATTCTTGAAACTGGTGATAGGAGAAGCAACGAAGTCCAAGGAACTATTTCAAAGTGCATAAGTAACTTGTTTGGTGGTTGAAACATCTGTCATGTGCATGTTCACAGCTCAGAAATGCATGTTTGAGGAATCCGTGATGCATGAAACATGTTCGGAATACAGAATGCCATGGTTATGTAAACAATGTAAATTACATGTGTATTGCTGAGAATTCGCTCAAAGAGAGTTTTCTACTGCCAAATGTCCGATTTTAGAACCTGGTGATACAAAAAACTTATGAAGTCAGAGTAAATATTTCAAAGTGTAATATATGCCTTCTTTGGTGGATGAAAGTTCACTAATCCACATGCTCACAACTCAGAAACGCATGTTTCTCGAATCCGTCATGCATGTATCATGTACGGAACCCGGAATGCCATGTTGATGGAATTCATGTAAATTATATATCTATTAGGTTGAATACACTCCAGAAGTATTGTTCTGTGAAAAATGAACGAATTCGAAACTTGTGTTAGGGAAAGCTTGTGAAAATGTGTACACGAGTCTATATGAAATTATTCCTTTTATAGAGGATGAAAAATCAGTAATCCACATGCTCACAACTCAGGAATGCATGTATGTCGAATCCGTCATGCATGTAACATGTACGGAACACGGAATATCATGTTGAAGGGATCTATTCAAATTACATATCTCTAGGGTAGAATTCGCTCCAAGAGGGTTTTCCTGTGATCAAAGTGTGATTCTTGAAACTGGTGATAGGAGAAGCAATGAAGTCCAAGGAACTATTTCAAAGTGCATAAGTAACTTGTTTGGTGGTTGAAACATCTGTCATGCGCATGTTCACAGCTCAGAAATTCATGTTTGAGGAATCCGTGATGCATGAAACATGTTCGGAATACGGAATGCCATGGTTATGTAAACAATGTAAATTACATGTGTATTGGTGAGACTTCGCTCAAAGAGTGTTTTCCACTGCCAAATGTCCAATTTTAGAACCTGGTGATACAAAAAACATATGAAGTCAGAGTAAATATTTCAAAGTGTAATATATGCCTTCTTTGGTGGATGAAAGTTCACTAATCCACATGCTCACAACTCAGAAACGCATGTTTCTCGAATCCGTCATGCATGTATTATGTACGGAACCCGGAATGCCATGTTGATGGAATTCATGTAAATTATATATCTATTAGGTTGAATACACTCCAGAAGTATTCTTCTGTGAAAAATGAACGAATTCGAAACTTGTGTTAGGGAAAGCTTGTGAAAATGTGTACACGAGTCTATATGAAATTATTCCTTTTATAGAGGATGAAAATCAGTAATCCACATGCTCACAACTCAGGAATGCATGTATGTGGAATCCGTCATGCATGTTACATGTACGGAATACGGAATATCATGTTGAAGGAATCTATTCAAATTACATATCTCTAGGGTAGAATTCGCTCCAAGAGGGTTTTCCTGGGATCAAAGTGTGATTCTTGAAACTGGTGATAGGAGAAGCAACGAAGTCCAAGGAACTATTTCAAAGTGCATAAGTAACTTGTTTGGTGGTTGAAACATCTGTCATGCGCATGTTCACAGCTCAGAAATGCATGTTTGAGGAATCCGTGATGCATGAAACATGTTCGGAATACGGAATGCCATGGTTATGTAAACAATGTAAATTACATGTGTATTGGTGAGAATTCGCTCAAAGAGAGTTTTCTACTGCCAAATGTCCGATTTTAGAACCTGGTGATACAAAAAACTTATGAAGTCAGAGTAAATATTTCAAAGTGTAATATATGCCTTCTTTGGTGGATGAAAGTTCACTAATCCACATGCTCACAACTCAGAAACGCATGTTTCTCGAATCCGTCATGCATGTATCATGTACGGAACCCGGAATGCCATGTTGATGGAATTCATGTAAATTATACATCTATTAGGTGGAATACACTCCAGAAGTATTCTTCTGTGAAAAATGAACGAATTCGAAACTTGTGTTAGGGAAAGCTTGTGAAAATGTGTACACGAGTCTATATGAAATTATTCCTTTTATAGAGGATGAAAAATCAGTAATCCACATGCTCACAACTCAGGAATGCATGTATGTCGAATCCGTCATGCATGTAACATGTACGGAACACGGAATGTCATGTTGAAGGAATCTATTCAAATTACATATCTCTAGGGTAGAATTCACTCCAAGAGGGTTTTCCTGGGATCAAAGTGTGATTCTTGAAACTGGTGATAGGAGAAGCAACGAAGTCCAAGGAACTATTTCAAAGTGCATAAGTAACTTGTTTGGTGGTTGAAACATCTGTCATGCGCATGTTCACAGCTCAGAAATGCATGTTTGAGGAATCCGTGATGCATGAAACATGTTCGGAATACGGAATGCCATGGTTATGTAAACAATGTAAATTACATGTGTATTGGTGAGAATTCGCTCAAAGAGAGTTTTCTACTGCCAAATGTCCGATTTTAGAACCTGGTGATACAAAAAATTTATGAAGTCAGATTAAATATTTCAAAGTGTAATATATGCCTTCTTTGGTGGATGAAAGTTCACTAATCCACATGCTCACAACTCAGAAACGCATGTTTCTCGAATCCGTCATGCATGTATCATGTACGGAACCCGGAATGCCATGTTGATGGAATTCATGTAAATTATATATCTATTAGGTTGAATACACTCCAGAAGTATTCTTCTGTGAAAAATGAACGAATTCGAAACTTGTGTTAGGGAAAGATTGTGAAAATGTGTACACGAGTCTATATGAAATTATTCCTTTTATAGAGGAGGAAAAATCAGTAATCCACATGCTCACAACTCAGGAATGCATGTATGTCGAATCCGTCATGCATGTAACATGTACGGAACACGGAATATCATGTTGAAGGAATCTATTCAAATTACATATCTCTAGGGTAGAATTCGCTCCAAGAGGGTTTTCCTGTGATCAAAGTGTGATTCTTGAAACTGGTGATAGGAGAAGCAACGAAGTCCAAGGAACTATTTCAAAGTGCATAAGTAACTTGTTTGGTGGTTGAAACATCTGTCATGTGCATGTTCACAGCTCAGAAATGCATGTTTGAGGAATCCGTGATGCATGAAACATGTTCGGAATACAGAATGCCATGGTTATGTAAACAATGTAAATTACATGTGTATTGCTGAGAATTCGCTCAAAGAGAGTTTTCTACTGCCAAATGTCCGATTTTAGAACCTGGTGATACAAAAAACTTATGAAGTCAGAGTAAATATTTCAAAGTGTAATATATGCCTTCTTTGGTGGATGAAAGTTCACTAATCCACATGCTCACAACTCAGAAACGCATGTTTCTCGAATCCGTCATGCATGTATCATGTACGGAACCCGGAATGCCATGTTGATGGAATTCATGTAAATTATATATCTATTAGGTTGAATACACTCCAGAAGTATTCTTCTGTGAAAAATGAACGAATTCGAAACTTGTGTTAGGGAAAGCTTGTGAAAATGTGTACACGAGTCTATATGAAATTATTCCTTTTATAGAGGATGAAAAATCAGTAATCCACATGCTCACAACTCAGGAATGCATGTATGTCGAATCCGTCATGCATGTAACATGTACGGAACACGGAATATCATGTTGAAGGAATCTATTCAAATTACATATCTCTAGGGTAGAATTCACTCCAAGAGGGTTTTCCTGGGATCAAAGTGTGATTCTTGAAACTGGTGATAGGAGAAGCAACGAAGTCCAAGGAACTATTTCAAAGTGCATAAGTAACTTGTTTGGTGGTTGAAACATCTGTCATGCGCATGTTCACAGCTCAGAAATGCATGTTTGAGGAATCCGTGATGCATGAAACATGTTCGGAATACGGAATGCCATGGTTATGTAAACAATGTAAATTACATGTGTATTGGTGAGACTTCGCTCAAAGAGTGTTTTCCACTGCCAAATGTCCAATTTTAGAACCTGGTGATACAAAAAACATATGAAGTCAGAGTAAATATTTCAAAGTGTAATATATGCCTTCTTTGGTGGATGAAAGTTCACTAATCCACATGCTCACAACTCAGAAACGCATGTTTCTCGAATCCGTCATGCATGTATTATGTACGGAACCCGGAATGCCATGTTGATGGAATTCATGTAAATTATATATCTATTAGGTTGAATACACTCCAGAAGTATTCTTCTGTGAAAAATGAACGAATTCGAAACTTGTGTTAGGGAAAGCTTGTGAAAATGTGTACACGAGTCTATATGAAATTATTCCTTTTATAGAGGTTGAAAAATCAGTAATCCACATGCTCACAACTCAGGAATGCATGTATGTCGAATGCGTCATGCATGTAACATGTACGGAACACGGAATATCATGTTGAAGGAATCTATTCAAATTACATATCTCTAGGGTAGAATTCGCTCCAAGAGGGTTTTCCTGGGATCAAAGTGTGATTCTTGAAACTGGTGATAGGAGAAGCAACGAAGTCCAAGGAACTATTTCAAAGTGCATAAGTAACTTGTTTGGTGGTTGAAACATCTGTCATGCGCATGTTCACAGCTCAGAAATGCATGTTTGAGGAATCCGTGATGCATGAAACATGTTCGGAATACGGAATGCCATGGTTATGTAAACAATGAAAATTACATGTGTATTGGTGAGAATTCGCTCACAGAGTGTTTTCCACTGCCAAATGTCCGATTTTAGAACCTGGTGATACAAAAAACTTATGAAGTCAGAGTAAATAATTCAAAGTGTAATATATGCCTTCTTTGGTGGATGAAAGTTCACTAATCCACATGCTCACAACTCAGAAACGCATGTTTCTCGAATCCGTCATGCATGTATCATGTACGGAACCCGGAATGCCATGTTGATGGAATTCATGTAAATTATATATCTATTAGGTTGAATACACTCCAGAAGTATTCTTCTGTGAAAAATGAACGAATTCGAAACTTGTGTTAGGGAAAGCTTGTGAAAATGTGTACACGAGTCTATATGAAATTATTCCTTTTATAGAGGAGGAAAAATCAGTAATCCACATGGTCACAACTCAGGAATGCATGTATGTCGAATCCGTCATGCATGTAACATGTACGGAACACGGAATATCATGTTGAAGGAATCTATTCAAATTACATATCTCTAGGGTAGAATTCGCTCCAAGAGGGTTTTCCTGTGATCAAAGTGTGATTCTTGAAACTGGTGATAGGAGAAGCAACGAAGTCCAAGGAACTATTTCAAAGTGCATAAGTACCTTGTTTGGTGGTTGAAACATCTGTCATGTGCATGTTCACAGCTCAGAAATGCATGTTTGAGGAATCCGTGATGCATGAAACATGTTCGGAATACAGAATGCCATGGTTATGTAAACAATGTAAATTACATGTGTATTGGTGAGAATTCGCTCAAAGAGAGTTTTCTACTGCCAAATGTCCGATTTTTGAACCTGGTGATACAAAAAACTTATGAAGTCAGAGTAAATATTTCAAAGTGTAATATATGCCTTCTTTGGTGGATGAAAGTTCACTAATCCACATGCTCACAACTCAGAAACGCATGTTTCTCGAATCCGTCATGCATGAATCATGTACGGAACCCGGAATGCCATGTTGATGGAATTCATGTAAATTATATATCTATTAGGTTGAATAAACTCCAGAAGTATTCTTCTGTGAAAAATGAACGAATTCGAAACTTGTGTTAGGGAAAGCTTGTGAAAATGTGTACACGAGTCTATATGAAATTATTCCTTTTATAGAGGTTGAAAAATCAGTAATCCACATGCTCACAACTCAGGAATGCATGTATGTCGAATCCGTCATGCATGTAACATGTACGGAACACGGAATATCATTTTGAAGGAATCTATTCAAATTACATATCTCTAGGGTAGAATTCGCTCCAAGAGGGTTTTCCTGGGATCAAAGTGTGATTCTTGAAACTGGTGATAGGAGAAGCAACGAAGTCCAAGGAACTATTTCAAAGTGCATAAGTAACTTGTTTGGTGGTTGAAACATCTGTCATGCGCATGTTCACAGCTCAGAAATGCATGTTTGAGGAATCCGTGATGCATGAAACATGTTCGGAATACGGAATGCCATGGTTATGTAAACAATGTAAATTACATGTGTATTGGTGAGAATTCGCTCAAAGAGTGTTTTCCACTGCCAAATGTCCGATTTTAGAACCTGGTGATACAAAAAACTTATGAAGTCAGAGTAAATATTTCAAAGTGTAATATATGCCTTCTTTGGTGGATGAAAGTTCACTAATCCACATGCTCACAACTCAGAAACGCATGTTTCTCGAATCCGTCATGCATGTATCATGTACGGAACCCGGAATGCCATGTTGATGGAATTCATGTAAATTATATATCTATTAGGTTGAATACACTCCAGAAGTATTGTTCTGTGAAAAATGAACGAATTCGAAACTTGTGTTAGGGAAAGCTTGTGAAAATGTGTACACGAGTCTATATGAAATTATTCCTTTTATAGAGGATGAAAAATCAGTAATCCACATGCTCACAACTCAGGAATGCATGTATGTCGAATCCGTCATGCATGTAACATGTACGGAACACGGAATATCATGTTGAAGGAATCTATTCAAATTACATATCTCTAGGGTAGAATTCGCTCCAAGAGGGTTTTCCTGGGATCAAAGTGTGATTCTTGAAACTGGTGATAGGAGAAGCAACGAAGTCCAAGGAACTATTTCAAAGTGCATAAGTAACTTGTTTGGTGGTTGAAACATCTGTCATGTGCATGTTCACAGCTCAGAAATGCATGTTTGAGGAATCCGTGATGCATGAAACATGTTCGGAATACGGAATGCCATGGTTATGTAAACAATGTAAATAACATGTGTATTGGTGAGAATTCGCTCAAAGAGAGTTTTCTACTGCCAAATGTCCGATTTTAGAACCTGGTGATACAAAAAACTTATGAAGTCAGAGTAAATATTTCAAAGTGTAATATATGCCTTCTTTGGTGGATGAAAGTTCACTAATCCACATGCTCACAACTCAGAAACGCATGTTTCTCGAATCCGTCATGCATGTATCATGTACGGAACCCGGAATGCCATGTTGATGGAATTCATGTAAATTATATATCTATTAGGTTGAATACACTCCAGAAGTATTCTTCTGTGAAAAATGAACGAATTCGAAACTTGTGTTAGGGAAAGCTTGTGAAAATGTGTACACGAGTCTATATGAAATTATTCCTTTTATAGAGGATGAAAATCAGTAATCCACATGCTCACAACTCAGGAATGCATGTATGTCGAATCCGTCATGCATGTTACATGTACGGAATACGGAATATCATGTTGAAGGAATCTATTCAAATTACATATCTCTAGGGTAGAATTCGCTCCAAGAGGGTTTTCCTGGGATCAAAGTGTGATTCTTGAAACTGGTGATAGGAGAAGCAACGAAGTCCAAGGAACTATTTCAAAGTGCATAAGTAACTTGTTTGGTGGTTGAAACATCTGTCATGCGCATGTTCACAGCTCAGAAATGCATGTTTGAGGAATCCGTGATGCATGAAACATGTTCGGAATACGGAATGCCATGGTTATGTAAACAATGTAAATTACATGTGTATTGGTGAGAATTCGCTCAAAGAGAGTTTTCTACTGCCAAATGTCCGATTTTAGAACCTGGTGATACAAAAAACTTATGAAGTCAGAGTAAATATTTCAAAGTGTAATATATGCCTTCTTTGGTGGATGAAAGTTCACTAATCCACATGCTCACAACTCAGAAACGCATGTTTCTCGAATCCGTCATGCATGTATCATGTACGGAACCCGGAATGCCATGTTGATGGAATTCATGTAAATTATATATCTATTAGGTTGAATACACTCCAGAAGTATTCTTCTGTGAAAAATGAACGAATTCGAAACTTGTGTTAGGGAAAGCTTGTGAAAATGTGTACACGAGTCTATATGAAATTATTCCTTTTATAGAGGATGAAAATCAGTAATCCACATGCTCACAACTCAGGAATGCATGTATGTCGAATCCGTCATGCATGTTACATGTACGGAATACGGAATATCATGTTGAAGGAATCTATTCAAATTACATATCTCTAGGGTAGAATTCGCTCCAAGAGGGTTTTCCTGTGATCAAAGTGTGATTCTTGAAACTGGTGATAGGAGAAGCAACGAAGTCCAAGGAACTATTTCAAAGTGCATAAGTAACTTGTTTGGTGGTTGAAACATCTGTCATGCGCATGTTCACAGCTCAGAAATGCATGTTTGAGGAATCCGTGATGCATGAAACATGTTCGGAATACGGAATGCCATGGTTATGTAAACAATGTAAATTACATGTGTATTGGTGAGAATTCGCTCAAAGAGAGTTTTCTACTGCCAAATGTCCGATTTTAGAACCTGGTGATACAAAAAACTTATGAAGTCAGAGTAAATATTTCAAAGTGTAATATATGCCTTCTTTGGTGGATGAAAGTTCACTAATCCACATGCTCACAACTCAGAAACGCATGTTTCTCGAATCCGTCATGCATGTATCATGTACGGAACCCGGAATGCCATGTTGATGGAATTCATGTAAATTATACATCTATTAGGTGGAATACACTCCAGAAGTATTCTTCTGTGAAAAATGAACGAATTCGAAACTTGTGTTAGGGAAAGCTTGTGAAAATGTGTACACGAGTCTATATGAAATTATTCCTTTTATAGAGGATGAAAAATCAGTAATCCACATGCTCACAACTCAGGAATGCATGTATGTCGAATCCGTCATGCATGTAACATGTACGGAACACGGAATGTCATGTTGAAGGAATCTATTCAAATTACATATCTCTAGGGTAGAATTCGCTCCAAGAGGGTTTTCCTGGGATCAAAGTGTGATTCTTGAAACTGGTGATAGGAGAAGCAACGAAGTCCAAGGAACTATTTCAAAGTGCATAAGTAACTTGTTTGGTGGTTGAAACATCTGTCATGCGCATGTTCACAGCTCAGAAATGCATGTTTGAGGAATCCGTGATGCATGAAACATGTCCGGAATACGGAATGCCATGGTTATGTAAACAATGTAAATTACATGTGTATTGGTGAGAATTCGCTCAAAGAGAGTTTTCTACTGCCAAATGTCCGATTTTAGAACCTGGTGATACAAAAAACTTATGAAGTCAGAGTAAATATTTCAAAGTGTAATATATGCCTTCTTTGGTGGATGAAAGTTCACTAATCCACATGCTCACAACTCAGAAACGCATGTTTCTCGAATCCGTCATGCATGTATCATGTACGGAACCCGGAATGCCATGTTGATGGAATTCATGTAAATTATATATCTATTAGGTTGAATACACTCCAGAAGTATTCTTCTGTGAAAAATGAACGAATTCGAAACTTGTGTTAGGGAAAGATTGTGAAAATGTGTACACGAGTCTATATGAAATTATTCCTTTTATAGAGGAGGAAAAATCAGTAATCCACATGGTCACAACTCAGGAATGCATGTATGTCGAATCCGTCATGCATGTAACATGTACGGAACACGGAATATCATGTTGAAGGAATCTATTCAAATTACATATCTCTAGGGTAGAATTCGCTCCAAGAGGGTTTTCCTGTGATCAAAGTGTGATTCTTGAAACTGGTGATAGGAGAAGCAACGAAGTCCAAGGAACTATTTCAAAGTGCATAAGTAACTTGTTTGGTGGTTGAAACATCTGTCATGTGCATGTTCACAGCTCAGAAATGCATGTTTGAGGAATCCGTGATGCATGAAACATGTTCGGAATACAGAATGCCATGGTTATGTAAACAATGTAAATTACATGTGTATTGGTGAGAATTCGCTCAAAGAGTGTTTTCTACTGCCAAATGTCCGATTTTAGAACCTGGTGATACAAAAAACTTATGAAGTCAGAGTAAATATTTCAAAGTGTAATATATGCCTTCTTTGGTGGATGAAAGTTCACTAATCCACATGCTCACAACTCAGAAACGCATGTTTCTCGAATCCGTCATGCATGTATCATGTACGGAACCCGGAATGCCATGTTGATGGAATTCATGTAAATTATATATCTATTAGGTTGAATACACTCCAGAAGTATTCTTCTGTGAAAAATGAACGAATTCGAAACTTGTGTTAGGGAAAGATTGTGAAAATGTGTACACGAGTCTATATGAAATTATTCCTTTTATAGAGGAGGAAAAATCAGTAATCCACATGCTCACAACTCAGGAATGCATGTATGTCGAATCCGTCATGCATGTAACATGTACGGAACACGGAATATCATGTTGAAGGAATCTATTCAAATTACATATCTCTAGGGTAGAATTCGCTCCAAGAGGGTTTTCCTGTGATCAAAGTGTGATTCTTGAAACTGGTGATAGGAGAAGCAACGAAGTCCAAGGAACTATTTCAAAGTGCATAAGTAACTTGTTTGGTGGTTGAAACATCTGTCATGTGCATGTTCACAGCTCAGAAATGCATGTTTGAGGAATCCGTGATGCATGAAACATGTTCGGAATACAGAATGCCATGGTTATGTAAACAATGTAAATTACATGTGTATTGCTGAGAATTCGCTCAAAGAGAGTTTTCTACTGCCAAATGTCCGATTTTAGAACCTGGTGATACAAAAAACTTATGAAGTCAGAGTAAATATTTCAAAGTGTAATATATGCCTTCTTTGGTGGATGAAAGTTCACTAATCCACATGCTCACAACTCAGAAACGCATGTTTCTCGAATCCGTCATGCATGTATCATGTACGGAACCCGGAATGCCATGTTGATGGAATTCATGTAAATTATATATCTATTAGGTTGAATACACTCCAGAAGTATTCTTCTGTGAAAAATGAACGAATTCGAAACTTGTGTTAGGGAAAGCTTGTGAAAATGTGTACACGAGTCTATATGAAATTATTCCTTTTATAGAGGATGAAAAATCAGTAATCCACATGCTCACAACTCAGGAATGCATGTATGTCGAATCCGTCATGCATGTAACATGTACGGAACACGGAATATCATGTTGAAGGAATCTATTCAAATTACATATCTCTAGGGTAGAATTCACTCCAAGAGGGTTTTCCTGGGATCAAAGTGTGATTCTTGAAACTGGTGATAGGAGAAGCAACGAAGTCCAAGGAACTATTTCAAAGTGCATAAGTAACTTGTTTGGTGGTTGAAACATCTGTCATGCGCATGTTCACAGCTCAGAAATGCATGTTTGAGGAATCCGTGATGCATGAAACATGTTCGGAATACGGAATGCCATGGTTATGTAAACAATGTAAATTACATGTGTATCGGTGAGAATTCGCTCAAAGAGAGTTTTCTACTGCCAAATGTCCGATTTTAGAACCTGGTGATACAAAAAACTTATGAAGTCAGAGTAAATATTTCAAAGTGTAATATATGCCTTCTTTGGTGGATGAAAGTTCACTAATCCACATGCTCACAACTCAGAAACGCATGTTTCTCGAATCCGTCATGCATGTATCATGTACGGAACCCGGAATGCCATGTTGATGGAATTCATGTAAATTATATATCTATTAGGTTGAATACACTCCAGAAGTATTGTTCTGTGAAAAATGAACGAATTCGAAACTTGTGTTAGGGAAAGCTTGTGAAAATGTGTACACGAGTCTATATGAAATTATTCCTTTTATAGAGGATGAAAAATCAGTAATCCACATGCTCACAACTCAGGAATGCATGTATGTCGAATCCGTCATGCATGTAACATGTACGGAACACGGAATATCATGTTGAAGGGATCTATTCAAATTACATATCTCTAGGGTAGTATTCGCTCCAAGAGGGTTTTCCTGTGATCAAAGTGTGATTCTTGAAACTGGTGATAGGAGAAGCAACGAAGTCCAAGGAACTATTTCAAAGTGCATAAGTAACTTGTTTGGTGGTTGAAACATCTGTCATGCGCATGTTCACAGCTCAGAAATTCATGTTTGAGGAATCCGTGATGCATGAAACATGTTCGGAATACGGAATGCCATGGTTATGTAAACAATGTAAATTACATGTGTATTGGTGAGACTTCGCTCAAAGAGTGTTTTCCACTGCCAAATGTCCAATTTTAGAACCTGGTGATACAAAAAACATATGAAGTCAGAGTAAATATTTCAAAGTGTAATATATGCCTTCTTTGGTGGATGAAAGTTCACTAATCCACATGCTCACAACTCAGAAACGCATGTTTCTCGAATCCGTCATGCATGTATTATGTACGGAACCCGGAATGCCATGTTGATGGAATTCATGTAAATTATATATCTATTAGGTTGAATACACTCCAGAAGTATTCTTCTGTGAAAAATGAACGAATTCGAAACTTGTGTTAGGGAAAGCTTGTGAAAATGTGTACACGAGTCTATATGAAATTATTCCTTTTATAGAGGATGAAAATCAGTAATCCACATGCTCACAACTCAGGAATGCATGTATGTCGAATCCGTCATGCATGTTACATGTACGGAATACGGAATATCATGTTGAAGGAATCTATTCAAATTACATATCTCTAGGGTAGAATTCGCTCCAAGAGGGTTTTCCTGGGATCAAAGTGTGATTCTTGAAACTGGTGATAGGAGAAGCAACGAAGTCCAAGGAACTATTTCAAAGTGCATAAGTAACTTGTTTGGTGGTTGAAACATCTGTCATGCGCATGTTCACAGCTCAGAAATGCATGTTTGAGGAATCCGTGATGCATGAAACATGTTCGGAATACGGAATGCCATGGTTATGTAAACAATGTAAATTACATGTGTATTGGTGAGAATTCGCTCAAAGAGAGTTTTCTACTGCCAAATGTCCGATTTTAGAACCTGGTGATACAAAAAACTTATGAAGTCAGAGTAAATATTTCAAAGTGTAATATATGCCTTCTTTGGTGGATGAAAGTTCACTAATCCACATGCTCACAACTCAGAAACGCATGTTTCTCGAATCCGTCATGCATGTATCATGTACGGAACCCGGAATGCCATGTTGATGGAATTCATGTAAATTATACATCTATTAGGTGGAATACACTCCAGAAGTATTCTTCTGTGAAAAATGAACGAATTCGAAACTTGTGTTAGGGAAAGCTTGTGAAAATGTGTACACGAGTCTATATGAAATTATTCCTTTTATAGAGGATGAAAAATCAGTAATCCACATGCTCACAACTCAGGAATGCATGTATGTCGAATCCGTCATGCATGTAACATGTACGGAACACGGAATGTCATGTTGAAGGAATCTATTCAAATTACATATCTCTAGGGTAGAATTCACTCCAAGAGGGTTTTCCTGGGATCAAAGTGTGATTCTTGAAACTGGTGATAGGAGAAGCAACGAAGTCCAAGGAACTATTTCAAAGTGCATAAGTAACTTGTTTGGTGGTTGAAACATCTGTCATGCGCATGTTCACAGCTCAGAAATGCATGTTTGAGGAATCCGTGATGCATGAAACATGTTCGGAATACGGAATGCCATGGTTATGTAAACAATGTAAATTACATGTGTATTGGTGAGAATTCGCTCAAAGAGAGTTTTCTACTGCCAAATGTCCGATTTTAGAACCTGGTGATACAAAAAACTTATGAAGTCAGATTAAATATTTCAAAGTGTAATATATGCCTTCTTTGGTGGATGAAAGTTCACTAATCCACATGCTCACAACTCAGAAACGCATGTTTCTCGAATCCGTCATGCATGTATCATGTACGGAACCCGGAATGCCATGTTGATGGAATTCATGTAAATTATATATCTATTAGGTGGAATACACTCCAGAAGTATTCTTCTGTGAAAAATGAACGAATTCGAAACTTGTGTTAGGGAAAGATTGTGAAAATGTGTACACGAGTCTATATGAAATTATTCCTTTTATAGAGGAGGAAAAATCAGTAATCCACATGGTCACAACTCAGGAATGCATGTATGTCGAATCCGTCATGCATGTAACATGTACGGAACACGGAATATCATGTTGAAGGAATCTATTCAAATTACATATCTCTAGGGTAGAATTCGCTCCAAGAGGGTTTTCCTGTGATCAAAGTGTGATTCTTGAAACTGGTGATAGGAGAAGCAACGAAGTCCAAGGAACTATTTCAAAGTGCATAAGTAACTTGTTTGGTGGTTGAAACATCTGTCATGTGCATGTTCACAGCTCAGAAATGCATGTTTGAGGAATCCGTGATGCATGAAACATGTTCGGAATACAGAATGCCATGGTTATGTAAACAATGTAAATTACATGTGTATTGGTGAGAATTCGCTCAAAGAGAGTTTTCTACTGCCAAATGTCCGATTTTAGAACCTGGTGATACAAAAAACTTATGAAGTCAGAGTAAATATTTCAAAGTGTAATATATGCCTTCTTTGGTGGATGAAAGTTCACTAATCCACATGCTCACAACTCAGAAACGCATGTTTCTCGAATCCGTCATGCATGTATCATGTACGGAACCCGGAATGCCATGTTGATGGAATTCATGTAAATTATATATCTATTAGGTTGAATACACTCCAGAAGTATTCTTCTGTGAAAAATGAACGAATTCGAAACTTGTGTTAGGGAAAGCTTGTGAAAATGTGTACACGAGTCTATATGAAATTATTCCTTTTATAGAGGATGAAAAATCAGTAATCCACATGCTCACAACTCAGGAATGCCTGTATGTCGAATCCGTCATGCATGTAACATGTACGGAACACGGAATATCATGTTGAAGGAATCTATTCAAATTACATATCTCTAGGGTAGAATTCGCTCCAAGAGGGTTTTCCTGTGATCAAAGTGTGATTCTTGAAACTGGTGATAGGAGAAGCAACGAAGTCCAAGGAACTATTTCAAAGTGCATAAGTAACTTGTTTGGTGGTTGAAACATCTGTCATGTGCATGTTCACAGCTCAGAAATGCATGTTTGAGGAATCCGTGATGCATGAAACATGTTCGGAATACAGAATGCCATGGTTATGTAAACAATGTAAATTACATGTGTATTGCTGAGAATTCGCTCAAAGAGAGTTTTCTACTGCCAAATGTCCGATTTTAGAACCTGGTGATACAAAAAACTTATGAAGTCAGAGTAAATATTTCAAAGTGTAATATATGCCTTCTTTGGTGGATGAAAGTTCACTAATCCACATGCTCACAACTCAGAAACGCATGTTTCTCGAATCCGTCATGCATGTATCATGTACGGAACCCGGAATGCCATGTTGATGGAATTCATGTAAATTATACATCTATTAGGTTGAATACACTCCAGAAGTATTCTTCTGTGAAAAATGAACGAATTCGAAACTTGTGTTAGGGAAAGCTTGTGAAAATGTGTACACGAGTCTATATGAAATTATTCCTTTTATAGAGGATGAAAAATCAGTAATCCACATGCTCACAACTCAGGAATGCATGTATGTCGAATCCGTCATGCATGTAACATGTACGGAACACGGAATATCATGTTGAAGGGATCTATTCAAATTACATATCTCTAGGGTAGAATTCGCTCCAAGAGGGTTTTCCTGTGATCAAAGTGTGATTCTTGAAACTGGTGATAGGAGAAGCAACGAAGTCCAAGGAACTATTTCAAAGTGCATAAGTAACTTGTTTGGTGGTTGAAACATCTGTCATGCGCATGTTCACAGCTCAGAAATTCATGTTTGAGGAATCCGTGATGCATGAAACATGTTCGGAATACGGAATGCCATGGTTATGTAAACAATGTAAATTACATGTGTATTGGTGAGACTTCGCTCAAAGAGTGTTTTCCACTGCCAAATGTCCAATTTTAGAACCTGGTGATACAAAAAACATATGAAGTCAGAGTAAATATTTCAAAGTGTAATATATGCCTTCTTTGGTGGATGAAAGTTCACTAATCCACATGCTCACAACTCAGAAACGCATGTTTCTCGAATCCGTCATGCATGTATTATGTACGGAACCCGGAATGCCATGTTGATGGAATTCATGTAAATTATATATCTATTAGGTTGAATACACTCCAGAAGTATTCTTCTGTGAAAAATGAACGAATTCGAAACTTGTGTTAGGGAAAGCTTGTGAAAATGTGTACACGAGTCTATATGAAATTATTCCTTTTATACAGGTTGAAAAATCAGTAATCCACATGCTCACAACTCAGGAATGCATGTATGTCGAATGCGTCATGCATGTAACATGTACGGAACACGGAATATCATGTTGAAAGAATCTATTCAAATTACATATCTCTAGGGTAGAATTCGCTCCAAGAGGGTTTTCCTGGGATCAAAGTGTGATTCTTGAAACTGGTGATAGGAGAAGCAATGAAGTCCAAGGAACTATTTCAAAGTGCATAAGTAACTTGTTTGGTGGTTGAAACATCTGTCATGCGCATGTTCACAGCTCAGAAATGCATGTTTGAGGAATCCGTGATGCATGAAACTTGTTCGGAATACGGAAATCCATGGTTATGTAAACAATGTAAATTAAATGTGTACTGCTGAGAATTCGCTCAAAGAGTGTTTTCTACTGCCAAATGTCCGATTTTAGAACCTGGTGATAAAAAAACTTATGAAGTCAGAGTAAATATTTCAAAGTGTAATATATGCCTTCTTTGGTGGATGAAAGTTCACTAATCCACATGCTCACAACTCAGAAACGCATGTTTCTCGAATCCGTCATGCATGAATCATGTACGGAACCCGGAATGCCATGTTGATGGAATTCATGTAAATTATATATCTATTAGGTTGAATACACTCCAGAAGTATTCTTCTGTGAAAAATGAACGAATTCGAAACTTGTGTTAGGGAAAGCTTGTGAAAATGTGTACACGAGTCTATATGAAATTATTCCTTTTATAGAGGTTGAAAAATCAGTAATCCACATGCTCACAACTCAGGAATGCATGTATGTCGAATCCGTCATGCATGTAACATTTACGGAACACGGAATATCATTTTGAAGGAATCTATTCAAATTACATATCTCTAGGGTAGAATTCGCTCCAAGAGGGTTTTCCTGGGATCAAAGTGTGATTCTTGAAACTGGTGATAGGAGAAGCAACGAAGTCCAAGGAACTATTTCAAAGTGCATAAGTAACTTGTTTGGTGGTTGAAACATCTGTCGTGCGCATGTTCACAGCTCAGAAATGCATGTTTGAGGAATCCGTGATGCATGAAACATGTTCGGAATACGGAATGCCATGGTTATGTAAACAATGTAAATTACATGTGTATTGGTGAGAATTCGCTCAAAGAGTGTTTTCCACTGCCAAATGTCCGATTTTAGAACCTGGTGATACAAAAAACTTATGAAGTCAGAGTAAATATTTCAAAGTGTAATATATGCCTTCTTTGGTGGATGAAAGTTCACTAATCCACATGCTCACAACTCAGAAACGCATGTTTCTCGAATCCGTCATGCATGTATCATGTACGGAACCCGGAATGCCATGTTGATGGAATTCATGTAAATTATACATCTATTAGGTGGAATACACTCCAGAAGTATTCTTCTGTGAAAAATGAACGAATTCGAAACTTGTGTTAGGGAAAGCTTGTGAAAATGTGTACACGAGTCTATATGAAATTATTCCTTTTATAGAGGATGAAAAATCAGTAATCCACATGCTCACAACTCAGGAATGCATGTATGTCGAATCCGTCATGCATGTAACATGTACGGAACACGGAATGTCATGTTGAAGGAATCTATTCAAATTACATATCTCTAGGGTAGAATTCACTCCAAGAGGGTTTTCCTGGGATCAAAGTGTGATTCTTGAAACTGGTGATAGGAGAAGCAACGAAGTCCAAGGAACTATTTCAATGTGCATAAGTAACTTGTTTGGTGGTTGAAACATCTGTCATGCGCATGTTCACAGCTCAGAAATGCATGTTTGAGGAATCCGTGATGCATGAAACATGTTCGGAATACGGAATGCCATGGTTATGTAAACAATGTAAATTACATGTGTATTGGTGAGAATTCGCTCAAAGAGAGTTTTCTACTGCCAAATGTCCGATTTTAGAACCTGGTGATACAAAAAACTTATGAAGTCAGATTAAATATTTCAAAGTGTAATATATGCCTTCTTTGGTGGATGAAAGTTCACTAATCCACATGCTCACAACTCAGAAACGCATGTTTCTCGAATCCGTCATGCATGTATCATGTACGGAACCCGGAATGCCATGTTGATGGAATTCATGTAAATTATATATCTATTAGGTGGAATACACTCCAGAAGTATTCTTCTGTGAAAAATGAACGAATTCGAAACTTGTGTTAGGGAAAGATTGTGAAAATGTGTACACGAGTCTATATGAAATTATTCCTTTTATAGAGGAGGAAAAATCAGTAATCCACATGGTCACAACTCAGGAATGCATGTATGTCGAATCCGTCATGCATGTAACATGTACGGAACACGGAATATCATGTTGAAGGAATCTATTCAAATTACATATCTCTAGGGTAGAATTCGCTCCAAGAGGGTTTTCCTGTGATCAAAGTGTGATTCTTGAAACTGGTGATAGGAGAAGCAACGAAGTCCAAGGAACTATTTCAAAGTGCATAAGTAACTTGTTTGGTGGTTGAAACATCTGTCATGTGCATGTTCACAGCTCAGAAATGCATGTTTGAGGAATCCGTGATGCATGAAACATGTTCGGAATACAGAATGCCATGGTTATGTAAACAATGTAAATTACATGTGTATTGGTGAGAAATCGCTCAAAGAGAGTTTTCTACTGCCAAATGTCCGATTTCAGAACCTGGTGATACAAAAAACTTATGAAGTCAGAGTAAATATTTCAAAGTGTAATATATGCCTTCTTTGGTGGATGAAAGTTCACTAATCCACATGCTCACAACTCAGAAACGCATGTTTCTCGAATCCGTCATGCATGTATCATGTACGGAACCCGGAATGCCATGTTGATGGAATTCATGTAAATTATATATCTATTAGGTTGAATACACTCCAGAAGTATTCTTCTGTGAAAAATGAACGAATTCGAAACTTGTGTTAGGGAAAGCTTGTGAAAATGTGTACACGAGTCTATATGAAATTATTCCTTTTATAGAGGATGAAAAATCAGTAATCCACATGCTCACAACTCAGGAATGCATGTATGTCGAATCCGTCATGCATGTAACATGTACGGAACACGGAATATCATGTTGAAGGAATCTATTCAAATTACATATCTCTAGGGTAGAATTCGCTCCAAGAGGGTTTTCCTGTGATCAAAGTGTGATTCTTGAAACTGGTGATAGGAGAAGCAACGAAGTCCAAGGAACTATTTCAAAGTGCATAAGTAACTTGTTTGGTGGTTGAAACATCTGTCATGTGCATGTTCACAGCTCAGAAATGCATGTTTGAGGAATCCGTGATGCATGAAACATGTTCGGAATACAGAATGCCATGGTTATGTAAACAATGTAAATTACATGTGTATTGCTGAGAATTCGCTCAAAGAGAGTTTTCTACTGCCAAATGTCCGATTTTAGAACCTGGTGATACAAAAAACTTATGAAGTCAGAGTAAATATTTCAAAGTGTAATATATGCCTTCTTTGGTGGATGAAAGTTCACTAATCCACATGCTCACAACTCAGAAACGCATGTTTCTCGAATCCGTCATGCATGTATCATGTACGGAACCCGGAATGCCATGTTGATGGAATTCATGTAAATTATACATCTATTAGGTTGAATACACTCCAGAAGTATTCTTCTGTGAAAAATGAACGAATTCGAAACTTGTGTTAGGGAAAGCTTGTGAAAATGTGTACACGAGTCTATATGAAATTATTCCTTTTATAGAGGATGAAAAATCAGTAATCCACATGCTCACAACTCAGGAATGCATGTATGTCGAATCCGTCATGCATGTAACATGTACGGAACACGGAATATCATGTTGAAGGAATTAATTCAAATTACATATCTCTAGGGTAGAATTCGCTCCAAGAGGGTTTTTCTGGGATCAAAGTGTGATTCTTGAAACTGGTGATAGGAGAAACAACGAAGTCCAAGGAACTATTTCAAAGTGCATAAGTAACTTGTTTGGTGGTTGAAACATCTGTCATGCGCATGTTCACAGCTCATAAATGCATGTTTGAGGAATCCGTGATGCATGAAACATGTTCGGAATACTGAATGCCATGGTTACGTAAACAATGTAAATTACATGTGTATTGGTGAGAATTCCCTCAAAGAGTGTTTTCTACTGCAAATGTGCGATTTTAGAACCTGGTGATACACAAAAATTATGAAGTCAGAGTAAATATTTCAAAGTGTAATATGTGCCTTCTTTGGTGGATGAAAGTTCACTAATCCACATGCTCACAACTCAGAAACGCATGTTTCTCGAATCCGTCATGCATGTATCATGTACGGAACCCGGAATTCCATGTTGATGGAATTCATGTAAATTATATATCTATTAGGTTGAATACACTCCAGAAGTATTCTTCTGTGAAAAATGAACGAATTCGAAACTTGTGTTAGGGAAAGCTTGTGAAAATGTGTACACGAGTCTATATGAAATTATTCCTTTTATAGAGGATGAAAAATCAGTAATCCACTTGCTCACAACTCAGGAATGCATGTTTGTCGAATCCGTCATGCATGTAAAATATACGGAACACGGAATTTCATGTTGAAGGAATCTATTCAAATTACATATCTCTAGGGTAGAATTTGCTCCAAGAGGGTTTTCCTGTGATCAAAGTGGGATTCTTGAAACTGGTGATAGGAGAAGCAACGAAGTCAAAGGAACTATTTCAAAGTGCATAAGTAACTTGTCTGGTGGATGAAACATCTGTCATGCGCATGTTCACAGCTCAGAAATGCATGTTTGAGGAATCCGTGATGCATGAAACATGTTCGGAATACGGAATGCCATGGTTATGTAAACAATGTAAATTACATGTGTATTGCTGAGAATTCGCTCAAAGAGTGTTTTCCACTGCCAAATGATCGATTTTAGAACCTGGTGATACAAAAAACTTATGAAGTCAGAGTAAATATTTCAAAGTGTAATATATGCCTTCTTTGGTGGATGAAAGTTCACTAATCCACATGCTCACAACTCAGAAACGCATGTTTCTCGAATCCGTCATGCATGTATCATGTACGGAACCCGGAATGCCATGTTGATGGAATTCATGTAAATTATATATCTATTAGGTTGAATACACTCCAGAAGTTTTCTTCTGTGAAAAATGAACGAATTCGAAACTTGTGTTAGGGAAAGCTTGTGAAAATGTGTACACGAGTCTATATGAAATTATTCCTTTTATAGAGGATGAAAAATCAGTAATCCACTTGCTCACAACTCAGGAATGCATGTATGTCGAATCCGTCATGCAAGTAACATGTACGGAACACGGAATATCATGTTGAAGGAATCTATTCAAATTACATATCTCTAGGGTAGAATTCGCTCCAAGAGGGTTTTTCTGGGATCAAACTGTGATTCTTGAAACTGGTGATAGGAGAAGCAATGAAGTCCAAGGAACTATTTCAAAGTGCATAAGTAACTTGTTTGGTGGTTGAAACATCTGTCATGCGCATGTTCACAGCTCAGAAATGCATGTTTGAGGAATCCGTGATGCATGAAACATGTTCGGAATACGGAATGCCATGGTTATGTAAACAATGTAAATTACATGTGTATTGGTGAGAATTCGCTCAAAGAGTGTTTTCCACTGCCAAATGTCCGATTTTAGAACCTGGTGATACAAAAAACTTATGAAGTCAGAGTAAATATTTCAAAGTGTAATATATGCCTTCTTTGGTGGATGAAAGTTCACTAATCCACATGCTCACAACTCAGAAACGCATGTTTCTCGAATCCGTCATGCATGTATCATGTACGGAAACCGGAATGCCATGTTGATGGAATTCATGTAAATTATATATCTATTAGGTTGAATACACTCCAGAAGTATTCTTTTGTGAAAAATGAACGAATTCGAAACTTGTGTTAGGGAAAGCTTGTGAAAATGTGTACACGAGTCTATATGAAATTATTCCTTTTATAGAGGATGAAAAATCAGTAATCCACATGCTCACAACTCAGGAATGCATGTATGTCGAATCCGTCATGCATGTAACATGTACGGAACACGGAATATCATGTTGAAGGAATCTATTTAAATTACATATCTCTAGGGTAGAATTCGCTCCAAGAGGGTTTTCCTGTGATCAAAGTGTGATTCTTGAAACTGGTGATAGGAGAAGCAACGAAGTCCAAGGAACTATTTCAAAGTGCATAAGTAACTTGTTTGGTGGTTGAAACATCTGTCATGCGCATGTTCACAGCTCAGAAATGCATGTTTGAGGAATCCGTGATGCATGAAACATGTCCGGAATACGGAATGCCATGGTTATGTAAACAATGTAAATTACATGTGTATTGGTGAGAATTCGCTCAAAGAGAGTTTTCTACTGCCAAATTTCCAATTTTAGAACCTGGTGATACAAAAAACTTATGAAGTCAGAGTAAATATTTCAAAGTGTAATATATGCCTTCTTTGGTGGATGAAAGTTCACTAATCCACATGCTCACAACTCAGAAACGCATGTTTCTCGAATCCGTCATGCATGTATCATGTACGGAACCCGGAATGCCATGTTGATGGAATTCATGTAAATTATATATCTATTAGGTTGAATACACTCCAGAAGTATTCTTCTGTGAAAACTGAACGAATTCGAAACTTGTGTTAGGGAAAGCTTGTGAAAATGTGTACACGAGTCTATATGAAATTATTCCTTTTATAGAGGATGAAAAATCAGTAATCCACATGCTCACAACTCAGGAATGCATGTATGTCGAATCCGTCATGCATGTAACATGTACGGAACACGGAATTTCATGTTGAAGGGATCTATTCAAATTACATATCTCTAGGGTAGAATTCGCTCCAAGAGGGTTTTTCTGGGATCAAAGTGTGATTCTTGAAACTGGTGATAGGAGAAGCAACGAAGTCCAAGGAACTATTTCAAAGTGCATAAGTAAGTTGTTTGGTGGTTGAAACATCTGTCATGCGCATGTTCACAGCTCAGAAATGCATGTTTGAGGAATCCGTGATGCATGAAACATGTTCGGAATACGGAATGCCATGGTTACGTAAACAATGTAAATTACATGTGTATTGGTGAGAATTCCCTCAAAGTGTGTTTTCTACTGCAAATGTGCGATTTTAGAACCTGGTGATACACAAAAATTATGAAGTCAGAGTAAATATTTCAAAGTGTAATATATGCCTTCTTTGGTGGATGAAAGTTCACTAATCCACATGCTCACAACTCAGAAACGCATGTTTCTCGAATCCGTCATGCATGTATCATGTACGGAACCCGGAATGCCATGTTGATGGAATTCATGTAAATTATATATCTATTAGGTTGAATACACTCCAGAAGTATTCTTCTGTGAAAAATGAACGAATTCGAAACTTGTGTTAGGGAAAGCTTGTGAAAATGTGTACACGAGTCTATATGAAATTATTCCTTTTATAGAGGAGGAAAAATCAGTAATCCACATGGTCACAACTCAGGAATGCATGTTTGTCGAATCCGTCAGGCATGTAACATATACGGAACACGGAATTTCATGTTGAAGGAATCTATTCAAATTACATATCTCTAGGGTAGAATTTGCTCCAAGAGGGTTTTCCTGTGATCAAAGTGGGATTCTTGAAACTGGTGATAGGAGAAGCAACGAAGTCCAAGGAACTATTTCAAAGTGCATAAGTAACTTGTTTGGTGGTTGAAACATCTGTCATGCGCATGTTCACAGCTCAGAAATGCATGTTTGAGGAATCCGTGATGCATGAAACATGTTCGGAATACAGAATGCCATGGTTATGTAAACAATGTAAATTACATGTGTATCGGTGAGAATTCGCTCAAAGAGAGTTTTCTACTGCCAAATGTCCGATTTTAGAACCTGGTGATACAAAAAACTTATGAAGTCAGAGTAAATATTTCAAAGTGTAATATATGCCTTCTTTGGTGGATGAAAGTTCACTAATCCACATGCTCACAACTCAGAAACGCATGTTTCTCGAATCCGTCATGCATGTATCATGTACGGAACCCGGAATGCCATGTTGATGGAATTCATGTAAATTATATATCTATTAGGTTGAATACACTCCAGAAGTATTGTTCTGTGAAAAATGAACGAATTCGAAACTTGTGTTAGGGAAAGCTTGTGAAAATGTGTACACGAGTCTATATGAAATTATTCCTTTTATAGAGGATGAAAAATCAGTAATCCACATGCTCACAACTCAGGAATGCATGTATGTCGAATCCGTCATGCATGTAACATGTACGGAACACGGAATATCATGTTGAAGGGATCTATTCAAATTACATATCTCTAGGGTAGAATTCGCTCCAAGAGGGTTTTCCTGTGATCAAAGTGTGATTCTTGAAACTGGTGATAGGAGAAGCAACGAAGTCCAAGGAACTAATTCAAAGTGCACAAGTAACTTGTTTGGTGGTTGAAACATCTGTCATGCGCATGTTCACAGCTCAGAAATGCATGTTTGAGGAATCCGTGATGCATGAAACATGTTCGGAATACGGAATGCCATGGTTATGTAAACAATGTAAATTACATGTGTATTGGTGAGAATTCGCTCAAAGAGAGTTTTCTACTGCCAAATGTCCGATTTTAGAACCTGGTGATACAAAAAACTTATGAAGTCAGAGTAAATATTTCAAAGTGTAATATATGCCTTCTTTGGTGGATGAAAGTTCACTAATCCACATGCTCACAACTCAGAAACGCATGTTTCTCGAATCCGTCATGCATGTATCATGTACGGAACCCGGAATGCCATGTTGATGGAATTCATGTAAATTATATATCTATTAGGTTGAATACACTCCAGAAGTATTCTTCTGTGAAAAATGAACGAATTCGAAACTTGTGTTAGGGAAAGCTTGTGAAAATGTGTACACGAGTCTATATGAAATTATTCCTTTTATAGAGGATGAAAAATCAGTAATCCACATGCTCACAACTCAGGAATGCATGTATGTCGAATCCGTCATGCATGTAACATGTACGGAACACGGAATGTCATGTTGAAGGAATCTATTCAAATTACATATCTCTAGGGTAGAATTCACTCCAAGAGGGTTTTCCTGGGATCAAAGTGTGATTCTTGAAACTGGTGATAGGAGAAGCAACGAAGTCCAAGGAACTATTTCAAAGTGCATAAGTAACTTGTTTGGTGGTTGAAACATCTGTCATGCGCATGTTCACAGCTCAGAAATGCATGTTTGAGGAATCCGTGATGCATGAAACATGTTCGGAATACGGAATGCCATGGTTATGTAAACAATGTAAATTACATGTGTATTGGTGAGAATTCGCTCAAAGAGAGTTTTCTACTGCCAAATGTCCGATTTTAGAACCTGGTGATACAAAAAACTTATGAAGTCAGAGTAAATATTTCAAAGTGTAATATATGCCTTCTTTGGTGGATGAAAGTTCACTAATCCACATGCTCACAACTCAGAAACGCATGTTTCTCGAATCCGTCATGCATGTATCATGTACGGAACCCGGAATGCCATGTTGATGGAATTCATGTAAATTATATATCTATTAGGTTGAATACACTCCAGAAGTATTCTTCTGTGAAAAATGAACGAATTCGAAACTTGTGTTAGGGAAAGATTGTGAAAATGTGTACACGAGTCTATATGAAATTATTCCTTTTATAGAGGAGGAAAAATCAGTAATCCACATGCTCACAACTCAGGAATGCATGTATGTCGAATCCGTCATGCATGTAACATGTACGGAACACGGAATATCATGTTGAAGGAATCTATTCAAATTACATATCTCTAGGGTAGAATTCGCTCCAAGAGGGTTTTCCTGTGATCAAAGTGTGATTCTTGAAACTGGTGATAGGAGAAGCAACGAAGTCCAAGGAACTATTTCAAAGTGCATAAGTAACTTGTTTGGTGGTTGAAACATCTGTCATGTGCATGTTCACAGCTCAGAAATGCATGTTTGAGGAATCCGTGATGCATGAAACATGTTCGGAATACAGAATGCCATGGTTATGTAAACAATGTAAATTACATGTGTATTGCTGAGAATTCGCTCAAAGAGAGTTTTCTACTGCCAAATGTCCGATTTTAGAACCTGGTGATACAAAAAACTTATGAAGTCAGAGTAAATATTTCAAAGTGTAATATATGCCTTCTTTGGTGGATGAAAGTTCACTAATCCACATGCTCACAACTCAGAAACGCATGTTTCTCGAATCCGTCATGCATGTATCATGTACGGAACCCGGAATGCCATGTTGATGGAATTCATGTAAATTATACATCTATTAGGTTGAATACACTCCAGAAGTATTCTTCTGTGAAAAATGAACGAATTCGAAACTTGTGTTAGGGAAAGCTTGTGAAAATGTGTACACGAGTCTATATGAAATTATTCCTTTTATAGAGGATGAAAAATCAGTAATCCACATGCTCACAACTCAGGAATGCATGTATGTCGAATCCGTCATGCATGTAACATGTACGGAACACGGAATATCATGTTGAAGGGATCTATTCAAATTACATATCTCTAGGGTAGAATTCGCTCCAAGAGGGTTTTCCTGTGATCAAAGTGTGATTCTTGAAACTGGTGATAGGAGAAGCAACGAAGTCCAAGGAACTATTTCAAAGTGCATAAGTAACTTGTTTGGTGGTTGAAACATCTGTCATGCGCATGTTCACAGCTCAGAAATTCATGTTTGAGGAATCCGTGATGCATGAAACATGTTCGGAATACGGAATGCCATGGTTATGTAAACAATGTAAATTACATGTGTATTGGTGAGACTTCGCTCAAAGAGTGTTTTCCACTGCCAAATGTCCAATTTTAGAACCTGGTGATACAAAAATCTTGTGAAGTCAGAGTAAATATTTCAAAGTGTAATATATGCCTTCTTTGGTGGATGAAAGTTCACTAATCCACATGCTCACAACTCAGAAACGCATGTTTCTCGAATCCGTCATGCATGTATTATGTACGGAACCCGGAATGCCGTGTTGATGGAATTCATGTAAATTATATATCTATTAGGTTGAATACACTCCAGAAGTATTCTTCTGTGAAAAATGAACGAATTCGAAACTTGTGTTAGGGAAAGATTGTGAAAATGTGTACACGAGTCTATATGAAATTTTTCCTTTTATACAGGTTGAAAAATCAGTAATCCACATGCTCACAACTCAGGAATGCATGTATGTCGAATGCGTCATGCATGTAACATGTACGGAACACGGAATATCATGTTGAAGGAATCTATTCAAATTACATATCTCTAGGGTAGAATTCGCTCCAAGAGGGTTTTCCTGGGATCAAAGTGTGATTCTTGAAACTGGTGATAGGAGAAGCAATGAAGTCCAAGGAACTATTTCAAAGTGCATAAGTAACTTGTTTGGTGGTTGAAACATCTGTCATGCGCATGTTCACAGCTCAGAAATGCATGTTTGAGGAATCCGTGATGCATGAAACTTGTTCGGAATACGGAAATCCATGGTTATGTAAACAATGTAAATTAAATGTGTACTGCTGAGAATTCGCTCAAAGAGTGTTTTCTACTGCCAAATGTCCGATTTTAGAACCTGGTGATAAAAAAACTTATGAAGTCAGAGTAAATATTTCAAAGTGTAATATATGCCTTCTTTGGTGGATGAAAGTTCACTAATCCACATGCTCACAACTCAGAAACGCATGTTTCTCGAATCCGTCATGCATGAATCATGTACGGAACCCGGAATGCCATGTTGATGGAATTCATGTAAATTATATATCTATTAGGTTGAATACACTCCAGAAGTATTCTTCTGTGAAAAATGAACGAATTCGAAACTTGTGTTAGGGAAAGCTTGTGAAAATGTGTACACGAGTCTATATGAAATTATTCCTTTTATAGAGGTTGAAAAATCAGTAATCCACATGCTCACAACTCAGGAATGCATGTATGTCGAATCCGTCATGCATGTAACATGTACGGAACACGGAATATCATTTTGAAGGAATCTATTCAAATTACATATCTCTAGGGTAGAATTCGCTCCAAGAGGGTTTTCCTGGGATCAAAGTGTGATTCTTGAAACTGGTGATAGGAGAAGCAATGAAGTCCAAGGAACTATTTCAAAGTGCATAAGTAACTTGTTTGGTGGTTGAAACATCTGTCATGCGCATGTTCACAGCTCAGAAATGCATGTTTGAGGAATCCGTGATGCATGAAACTTGTTCGGAATACGGAAATCCATGGTTATGTAAACAATGTAAATTAAATGTGTACTGCTGAGAATTCGCTCAAAGAGTGTTTTCTACTGCCAAATGTCCGATTTTAGAACCTGGTGATAAAAAAACTTATGAAGTCAGAGTAAATATTTCAAAGTGTAATATATGCCTTCTTTGGTGGATGAAAGTTCACTAATCCACATGCTCACAACTCAGAAACGCATGTTTCTCGAATCCGTCATGCATGAATCATGTACGGAACCCGGAATGCCATGTTGATGGAATTCATGTAAATTATATATCTATTAGGTTGAATACACTCCAGAAGTATTCTTCTGTGAAAAATGAACGAATTCGAAACTTGTGTTAGGGAAAGCTTGTGAAAATGTGTACACGAGTCTATATGAAATTATTCCTTTTATAGAGGTTGAAAAATCAGTAATCCACATGCTCACAACTCAGGAATGCATGTATGTCGAATCCGTCATGCATGTAACATGTACGGAACACGGAATATCATTTTGAAGGAATCTATTCAAATTACATATCTCTAGGGTAGAATTCGCTCCAAGAGGGTTTTCCTGGGATCAAAGTGTGATTCTTGAAACTGGTGATAGGAGAAGCAACGAAGTCCAAGGAACTATTTCAAAGTGCATAAGTAACTTGTTTGGTGGTTGAAACATCTGTCGTGCGCATGTTCACAGCTCAGAAATGCATGTTTGAGGAATCCGTGATGCATGAAACATGTTCGGAATACGGAATGCCATGGTTATGTAAACAATGTAAATTACATGTGTATTGGTGAGAATTCGCTCAAAGAGTGTTTTCCACTGCCAAATGTCCGATTTTAGAACCTGGTGATACAAAAAACTTATGAAGTCAGAGTAAATATTTCAAAGTGTAATATATGCCTTCTTTGGTGGATGAAAGTTCACTAATCCACATGCTCACAACTCAGAAACGCATGTTTCTCGAATCCGTCATGCATGTATCATGTACGGAACCCGGAATGCCATGTTGATGGAATTCATGTAAATTATATATCTATTAGGTTGAATACACTCCAGAAGTATTGTTCTGTGAAAAATGAACGAATTCGAAACTTGTGTTAGGGAAAGCTTGTGAAAATGTGTACACGAGTCTATATGACATTATTCCTTTTATAGAGGATGAAAAATCAGTAATCCACATGCTCACAACTCAGGAATGCATGTATGTCGAATCCGTCATGCATGTAACATGTACGGAACACGGAATATCATGTTGAAGGAATCTATTCAAATTACATATCTCTAGGGTAGAATTCGCTCCAAGAGGGTTTTCCTGGGATCAAAGTGTGATTCTTGAAACTGGTGATAGGAGAAGCAACGAAGTCCAAGGAACTATTTCAAAGTGCATAAGTAACTTGTTTGGTGGTTGAAACATCTGTCATGTGCATGTTCACAGCTCAGAAATGCATGTTTGAGGAATCCGTGATGCATGAAACATGTTCGGAATACGGAATGCCATGGTTATGTAAACAATGTAAATTACATGTGTATTGGTGAGAATTCGCTCAAAGAGAGTTTTCTACTGCCAAATGTCCGATTTTAGAACCTGGTGATACAAAAAACTTATGAAGTCAGAGTAAATATTTCAAAGTGTAATATATGCCTTCTTTGGTGGATGAAAGTTCACTAATCCACATGCTCACAACTCAGAAACGCATGTTTCTCGAATCCGTCATGCATGTATCATGTACGGAACCCGGAATGCCATGTTGATGGAATTCATGTAAATTATATATCTATTAGGTTGAATACACTCCAGAAGTATTCTTCTGTGAAAAATAAACGAATTCGAAACTTGTGTTAGGGAAAGCTTGTGAAAATGTGTACACGAGTCTGTGTGAAATTATTCCTTTTATAGAGGATGAAAATCAGTAATCCACATGCTCACAACTCAGGAATGCATGTATGTCGAATCCGTCATGCATGTTACATGTACGGAATACGGAATATCATGTTGAAGGAATCTATTCAAATTACATATCTCTAGGGTAGAATTCGCTCCAAGAGGGTTTTCCTGGGATCAAAGTGTGATTCTTGAAACTGGTGATAGGAGAAGCAACGAAGTCCAAGGAACTATTTCAAAGTGCATAAGTAACTTGTTTGGTGGTTGAAACATCTGTCATGCGCATGTTCACAGCTCAGAAATGCATGTTTGAGGAATCCGTGATGCATGAAACATGTTCGGAATACGGAATGCCATGGTTATGTAAACAATGTAAATTACATGTGTATTGGTGAGAATTCGCTCAAAGAGAGTTTTCTACTGCCAAATGTCCGATTTTAGAACCTGGTGATACAAAAAACTTATGAAGTCAGAGTAAATATTTCAAAGTGTAATATATGCCTTCTTTGGTGGATGAAAGTTCACTAATCCACATGCTCACAACTCAGAAACGCATGTTTCTCGAATCCGTCATGCATGTATCATGTACGGAACCCGGAATGCCATGTTGATGGAATTCATGTAAATTATACATCTATTAGGTGGAATACACTCCAGAAGTATTCTTCTGTGAAAAATGAACGAATTCGAAACTTGTGTTAGGGAAAGCTTGTGAAAATGTGTACACGAGTCTATATGAAATTATTCCTTTTATAGAGGATGAAAAATCAGTAATCCACATGCTCACAACTCAGGAATGCATGTATGTCGAATCCGTCATGCATGTAACATGTACGGAACACGGAATGTCATGTTGAAGGAATCTATTCAAATTACATATCTCTAGGGTAGAATTCACTCCAAGAGGGTTTTCCTGGGATCAAAGTGTGATTCTTGAAACTGGTGATAGGAGAAGCAACGAAGTCCAAGGAACTATTTCAAAGTGCATAAGTAACTTGTTTGGTGGTTGAAACATCTGTCATGCGCATGTTCACAGCTCAGAAATGCATGTTTGAGGAATCCGTGATGCATGAAACATGTTCGGAATACGGAATGCCATGGTTATGTAAACAATGTAAATTACATGTGTATTGCTGAGAATTCGCTCAAAGAGAGTTTTCTACTGCCAAATGTCCGATTTTAGAACCTGGTGATACAAAAAACTTATGAAGTCAGAGTAAATATTTCAAAGTGTAATATATGCCTTCTTTGGTGGATGAAAGTTCACTAATCCACATGCTCACAACTCAGAAACGCATGTTTCTCGAATCCGTCATGCATGTATCATGTACGGAACCCGGAATGCCATGTTGATGGAATTCATGTAAATTATATATCTATTAGGTTGAATACACTCCAGAAGTATTCTTCTGTGAAAAATGAACGAATTCGAAACTTGTGTTAGGGAAAGCTTGTGAAAATGTGTACACGAGTCTATATGAAATTATTCCTTTTATAGAGGATGAAAAATCAGTAATCCACATGCTCACAACTCAGGAATGCATGTATGTCGAATCCGTCATGCATGTAACATGTACGGAACACGGAATATCATGTTGAAGGGATCTATTCAAATTACATATCTCTAGGGTAGAATTCGCTCCAAGAGGGTTTTCCTGTGATCAAAGTGTGATTCTTGAAACTGGTGATAGGAGAAGCAACGAAGTCCAAGGAACTAATTCAAAGTGCACAAGTAACTTGTTTGGTGGTTGAAACATCTGTCATGCGCATGTTCACAGCTCAGAAATGCATGTTTGAGGAATCCGTGATGCATGAAACATGTTCGGAATACGGAATGCCATGGTTATGTAAACAATGTAAATTACATGTGTATTGGTGAGAATTCGCTCAAAGAGAGTTTTCTACTGCCAAATGTCCGATTTTAGAACCTGGTGATACAAAAAACTTATGAAGTCAGAGTAAATATTTCAAAGTGTAATATATGCCTTCTTTGGTGGATGAAAGTTCACTAATCCACATGCTCACAACTCAGAAACGCATGTTTCTCGAATCCGTCATGCATGTATCATGTACGGAACCCGGAATGCCATGTTGATGGAATTCATGTAAATTATATATCTATTAGGTTGAATACACTCCAGAAGTATTCTTCTGTGAAAAATGAACGAATTCGAAACTTGTGTTAGGGAAAGCTTGTGAAAATGTGTACACGAGTCTATATGAAATTATTCCTTTTATAGAGGATGAAAAATCAGTAATCCACATGCTCACAACTCAGGAATGCATGTATGTCGAATCCGTCATGCATGTAACATGTACGGAACACGGAATGTCATGTTGAAGGAATCTATTCAAATTACATATCTCTAGGGTAGAATTCACTCCAAGAGGGTTTTCCTGGGATCAAAGTGTGATTCTTGAAACTGGTGATAGGAGAAGCAACGAAGTCCAAGGAACTATTTCAAAGTGCATAAGTAACTTGTTTGGTGGTTGAAACATCTGTCATGCGCATGTTCACAGCTCAGAAATGCATGTTTGAGGAATCCGTGATGCATGAAACATGTTCGGAATACGGAATGCCATGGTTATGTAAACAATGTAAATTACATGTGTATTGGTGAGAATTCGCTCAAAGAGAGTTTTCTACTGCCAAATGTCCGATTTTAGAACCTGGTGATACAAAAAACTTATGAAGTCAGAGTAAATATTTCAAAGTGTAATATATGCCTTCTTTGGTGGATGAAAGTTCACTAATCCACATGCTCACAACTCAGAAACGCATGTTTCTCGAATCCGTCATGCATGTATCATGTACGGAACCCGGAATGCCATGTTGATGGAATTCATGTAAATTATATATCTATTAGGTTGAATACACTCCAGAAGTATTCTTCTGTGAAAAATGAACGAATTCGAAACTTGTGTTAGGGAAAGATTGTGAAAATGTGTACACGAGTCTATATGAAATTATTCCTTTTATAGAGGAGGAAAAATCAGTAATCCACATGCTCACAACTCAGGAATGCATGTATGTCGAATCCGTCATGCATGTAACATGTACGGAACACGGAATATCATGTTGAAGGAATCTATTCAAATTACATATCTCTAGGGTAGAATTCGCTCCAAGAGGGTTTTCCTGTGATCAAAGTGTGATTCTTGAAACTGGTGATAGGAGAAGCAACGAAGTCCAAGGAACTATTTCAAAGTGCATAAGTAACTTGTTTGGTGGTTGAAACATCTGTCATGTGCATGTTCACAGCTCAGAAATGCATGTTTGAGGAATCCGTGATGCATGAAACATGTTCGGAATACAGAATGCCATGGTTATGTAAACAATGTAAATTACATGTGTATTGCTGAGAATTCGCTCAAAGAGAGTTTTCTACTGCCAAATGTCCGATTTTAGAACCTGGTGATACAAAAAACTTATGAAGTCAGAGTAAATATTTCAAAGTGTAATATATGCCTTCTTTGGTGGATGAAAGTTCACTAATCCACATGCTCACAACTCAGAAACGCATGTTTCTCGAATCCGTCATGCATGTATCATGTACGGAACCCGGAATGCCATGTTGATGGAATTCATGTAAATTATACATCTATTAGGTTGAATACACTCCAGAAGTATTCTTCTGTGAAAAATGAACGAATTCGAAACTTGTGTTAGGGAAAGCTTGTGAAAATGTGTACACGAGTCTATATGAAATTATTCCTTTTATAGAGGATGAAAAATCAGTAATCCACATGCTCACAACTCAGGAATGCATGTATGTCGAATCCGTCATGCATGTAACATGTACGGAACACGGAATATCATGTTGAAGGGATCTATTCAAATTACATATCTCTAGGGTAGAATTCGCTCCAAGAGGGTTTTCCTGTGATCAAAGTGTGATTCTTGAAACTGGTGATAGGAGAAGCAACGAAGTCCAAGGAACTATTTCAAAGTGCATAAGTAACTTGTTTGGTGGTTGAAACATCTGTCATGCGCATGTTCACAGCTCAGAAATTCATGTTTGAGGAATCCGTGATGCATGAAACATGTTCGGAATACGGAATGCCATGGTTATGTAAACAATGTAAATTACATGTGTATTGGTGAGACTTCGCTCAAAGAGTGTTTTCCACTGCCAAATGTCCAATTTTAGAACCTGGTGATACAAAAATCTTGTGAAGTCAGAGTAAATATTTCAAAGTGTAATATATGCCTTCTTTGGTGGATGAAAGTTCACTAATCCACATGCTCACAACTCAGAAACGCATGTTTCTCGAATCCGTCATGCATGTATTATGTACGGAACCCGGAATGCCGTGTTGATGGAATTCATGTAAATTATATATCTATTAGGTTGAATACACTCCAGAAGTATTCTTCTGTGAAAAATGAACGAATTCGAAACTTGTGTTAGGGAAAGATTGTGAAAATGTGTACACGAGTCTATATGAAATTTTTCCTTTTATACAGGTTGAAAAATCAGTAATCCACATGCTCACAACTCAGGAATGCATGTATGTCGAATGCGTCATGCATGTAACATGTACGGAACACGGAATATCATGTTGAAGGAATCTATTCAAATTACATATCTCTAGGGTAGAATTCGCTCCAAGAGGGTTTTCCTGGGATCAAAGTGTGATTCTTGAAACTGGTGATAGGAGAAGCAATGAAGTCCAAGGAACTATTTCAAAGTGCATAAGTAACTTGTTTGGTGGTTGAAACATCTGTCATGCGCATGTTCACAGCTCAGAAATGCATGTTTGAGGAATCCGTGATGCATGAAACTTGTTCGGAATACGGAAATCCATGGTTATGTAAACAATGTAAATTAAATGTGTACTGCTGAGAATTCGCTCAAAGAGTGTTTTCTACTGCCAAATGTCCGATTTTAGAACCTGGTGATAAAAAAACTTATGAAGTCAGAGTAAATATTTCAAAGTGTAATATATGCCTTCTTTGGTGGATGAAAGTTCACTAATCCACATGCTCACAACTCAGAAACGCATGTTTCTCGAATCCGTCATGCATGTATCATGTACGGAACCCGGAATGCCATGTTGATGGAATTCATGTAAATTATATATCTATTAGGTTGAATACACTCCAGAAGTATTCTTCTGTGAAAAATGAACGAATTCGAAACTTGTGTTAGGGAAAGCTTGTGAAAATGTGTACACGAGTCTATATGAAATTATTCCTTTTATAGAGGTTGAAAAATCAGTAATCCACATGCTCACAACTCAGGAATGCATGTATGTCGAATCCGTCATGCATGTAACATGTACGGAACACGGAATATCATTTTGAAGGAATCTATTCAAATTACATATCTCTAGGGTAGAATTCGCTCCAAGAGGGTTTTCCTGGGATCAAAGTGTGATTCTTGAAACTGGTGATAGGAGAAGCAATGAAGTCCAAGGAACTATTTCAAAGTGCATAAGTAACTTGTTTGGTGGTTGAAACATCTGTCATGCGCATGTTCACAGCTCAGAAATGCATGTTTGAGGAATCCGTGATGCATGAAACTTGTTCGGAATACGGAAATCCATGGTTATGTAAACAATGTAAATTAAATGTGTACTGCTGAGAATTCGCTCAAAGAGTGTTTTCTACTGCCAAATGTCCGATTTTAGAACCTGGTGATAAAAAAACTTATGAAGTCAGAGTAAATATTTCAAAGTGTAATATATGCCTTCTTTGGTGGATGAAAGTTCACTAATCCACATGCTCACAACTCAGAAACGCATGTTTCTCGAATCCGTCATGCATGAATCATGTACGGAACCCGGAATTCCATGTTGATGGAATTCATGTAAATTATATATCTATTAGGTTGAATACACTCCAGAAGTATTCTTCTGTGAAAAATGAACGAATTCGAAACTTGTGTTAGGGAAAGCTTGTGAAAATGTGTACACGAGTCTATATGAAATTATTCCTTTTATAGAGGTTGAAAAATCAGTAATCCACATGCTCACAACTCAGGAATGCATGTATGTCGAATCCGTCATGCATGTAACATGTACGGAACACGGAATATCATTTTGAAGGAATCTATTCAAATTACATATCTCTAGGGTAGAATTCGCTCCAAGAGGGTTTTCCTGGGATCAAAGTGTGATTCTTGAAACTGGTGATAGGAGAAGCAACGAAGTCCAAGGAACTATTTCAAAGTGCATAAGTAACTTGTTTGGTGGTTGAAACATCTGTCGTGCGCATGTTCACAGCTCAGAAATGCATGTTTGAGGAATCCGTGATGCATGAAACATGTTCGGAATACGGAATGCCATGGTTATGTAAACAATGTAAATTACATGTGTATTGGTGAGAATTCGCTCAAAGAGTGTTTTCCACTGCCAAATGTCCGATTTTAGAACCTGGTGATACAAAAAACTTATGAAGTCAGAGTAAATATTTCAAAGTGTAATATATGCCTTCTTTGGTGGATGAAAGTTCACTAATCCACATGCTCACAACTCAGAAACGCATGTTTCTCGAATCCGTCATGCATGTATCATGTACGGAACCCGGAATGCCATGTTGATGGAATTCATGTAAATTATATATCTATTAGGTTGAATACACTCCAGAAGTATTGTTCTGTGAAAAATGAACGAATTCGAAACTTGTGTTAGGGAAAGCTTGTGAAAATGTGTACACGAGTCTATATGACATTATTCCTTTTATAGAGGATGAAAAATCAGTAATCCACATGCTCACAACTCAGGAATGCATGTATGTCGAATCCGTCATGCATGTAACATGTACGGAACACGGAATATCATGTTGAAGGAATCTATTCAAATTACATATCTCTAGGGTAGAATTCGCTCCAAGAGGGTTTTCCTGGGATCAAAGTGTGATTCTTGAAACTGGTGATAGGAGAAGCAACGAAGTCCAAGGAACTATTTCAAAGTGCATAAGTAACTTGTTTGGTGGTTGAAACATCTGTCATGTGCATGTTCACAGCTCAGAAATGCATGTTTGAGGAATCCGTGATGCATGAAACATGTTCGGAATACGGAATGCCATGGTTATGTAAACAATGTAAATTACATGTGTATTGGTGAGAATTCGCTCAAAGAGAGTTTTCTACTGCCAAATGTCCGATTTTAGAACCTGGTGATACAAAAAACTTATGAAGTCAGAGTAAATATTTCAAAGTGTAATATATGCCTTCTTTGGTGGATGAAAGTTCACTAATCCACATGCTCACAACTCAGAAACGCATGTTTCTCGAATCCGTCATGCATGTATCATGTACGGAACCCGGAATGCCATGTTGATGGAATTCATGTAAATTATATATCTATTAGGTTGAATACACTCCAGAAGTATTCTTCTGTGAAAAATAAACGAATTCGAAACTTGTGTTAGGGAAAGCTTGTGAAAATGTGTACACGAGTCTGTGTGAAATTATTCCTTTTATAGAGGATGAAAATCAGTAATCCACATGCTCACAACTCAGGAATGCATGTATGTCGAATCCGTCATGCATGTTACATGTACGGAATACGGAATATCATGTTGAAGGAATCTATTCAAATTACATATCTCTAGGGTAGAATTCGCTCCAAGAGGGTTTTCCTGGGATCAAAGTGTGATTCTTGAAACTGGTGATAGGAGAAGCAACGAAGTCCAAGGAACTATTTCAAAGTGCATAAGTAACTTGTTTGGTGGTTGAAACATCTGTCATGCGCATGTTCACAGCTCAGAAATGCATGTTTGAGGAATCCGTGATGCATGAAACATGTTCGGAATACGGAATGCCATGGTTATGTAAACAATGTAAATTACATGTGTATTGGTGAGAATTCGCTCAAAGAGAGTTTTCTACTGCCAAATGTCCGATTTTAGAACCTGGTGATACAAAAAACTTATGAAGTCAGAGTAAATATTTCAAAGTGTAATATATGCCTTCTTTGGTGGATGAAAGTTCACTAATCCACATGCTCACAACTCAGAAACGCATGTTTCTCGAATCCGTCATGCATGTATCATGTACGGAACCCGGAATGCCATGTTGATGGAATTCATGTAAATTATACATCTATTAGGTGGAATACACTCCAGAAGTATTCTTCTGTGAAAAATGAACGAATTCGAAACTTGTGTTAGGGAAAGCTTGTGAAAATGTGTACACGAGTCTATATGAAATTATTCCTTTTATAGAGGATGAAAAATCAGTAATCCACATGCTCACAACTCAGGAATGCATGTATGTCGAATCCGTCATGCATGTAACATGTACGGAACACGGAATGTCATGTTGAAGGAATCTATTCAAATTACATATCTCTAGGGTAGAATTCACTCCAAGAGGGTTTTCCTGGGATCAAAGTGTGATTCTTGAAACTGGTGATAGGAGAAGCAACGAAGTCCAAGGAACTATTTCAAAGTGCATAAGTAACTTGTTTGGTGGTTGAAACATCTGTCATGCGCATGTTCACAGCTCAGAAATGCATGTTTGAGGAATCCGTGATGCATGAAACATGTTCGGAATACGGAATGCCATGGTTATGTAAACAATGTAAATTACATGTGTATTGCTGAGAATTCGCTCAAAGAGAGTTTTCTACTGCCAAATGTCCGATTTTAGAACCTGGTGATACAAAAAACTTATGAAGTCAGAGTAAATATTTCAAAGTGTAATATATGCCTTCTTTGGTGGATGAAAGTTCACTAATCCACATGCTCACAACTCAGAAACGCATGTTTCTCGAATCCGTCATGCATGTATCATGTACGGAACCCGGAATGCCATGTTGATGGAATTCATGTAAATTATATATCTATTAGGTTGAATACACTCCAGAAGTATTCTTCTGTGAAAAATGAACGAATTCGAAACTTGTGTTAGGGAAAGATTGTGAAAATGTGTACACGAGTCTATATGAAATTATTCCTTTTATAGAGGAGGAAAAATCAGTAATCCACATGGTCACAACTCAGGAATGCATGTATGTCGAATCCGTCATGCATGTAACATGTACGGAACACGGAATATCATGTTGAAGGAATCTATTCAAATTACATATCTCTAGGGTAGAATTCGCTCCAAGAGGGTTTTCCTGTGATCAAAGTGTGATTCTTGAAACTGGTGATAGGAGAAGCAACGAAGTCCAAGGAACTATTTCAAAGTGCATAAGTAACTTGTTTGGTGGTTGAAACATCTGTCATGTGCATGTTCACAGCTCAGAAATGCATGTTTGAGGAATCCGTGATGCATGAAACATGTTCGGAATACAGAATGCCATGGTTATGTAAACAATGTAAATTACATGTGTATTGGTGAGAATTCGCTCAAAGAGAGTTTTCTACTGCCAAATGTCCGATTTTAGAACCTGGTGATACAAAAAACTTATGAAGTCAGAGTAAATATTTCAAAGTGTAATATATGCCTTCTTTGGTGGATGAAAGTTCACTAATCCACATGCTCACAACTCAGAAACGCATGTTTCTCGAATCCGTCATGCATGTATCATGTACGGAACCCGGAATGCCATGTTGATGGAATTCATGTAAATTATATATCTATTAGGTTGAATACACTCCAGAAGTATTGTTCTGTGAAAAATGAACGAATTCGAAACTTGTGTTAGGGAAAGCTTGTGAAAATGTGTACACGAGTCTATATGAAATTATTCCTTTTATAGAGGATGAAAAATCAGTAATCCACATGCTCACAACTCAGGAATGCATGTATGTCGAATCCGTCATGCATGTAACATGTACGGAACACGGAATATCATGTTGAAGGAATCTATTCAAATTACATATCTCTAGGGTAGAATTCGCTCCAAGAGGGTTTTCCTGGGATCAAAGTGTGATTCTTGAAACTGGTGATAGGAGAAGCAACGAAGTCCAAGGAACTATTTCAAAGTGCATAAGTAACTTGTTTGGTGGTTGAAACATCTGTCATGTGCATGTTCACAGCTCAGAATTGCATGTTTGAGGAATCCGTGATGCATGAAACATGTTCGGAATACGGAATGCCATGGTTATGTAAACAATGTAAATTACATGTGTATTGGTGAGAATTCGCTCAAAGAGAGTTTTCTACTGCCAAATGTCCGATTTTAGAACCTGGTGATACAAAAAACTTATGAAGTCAGAGTAAATATTTCAAAGTGTAATATATGCCTTCTTTGGTGGATGAAAGTTCACTAATCCACATGCTCACAACTCAGAAACGCATGTTTCTCGAATCCGTCATGCATGTATCATGTACGGAACCCGGAATGCCATGTTGATGGAATTCATGTAAATTATATATCTATTAGGTTGAATACACTCCAGAAGTATTCTTCTGTGAAAAATGAACGAATTCGAAACTTGTGTTAGGGAAAGCTTGTGAAAATGTGTACACGAGTCTATGTGAAATTATTCCTTTTAAAGAGGATGAAAATCAGTAATTCACATGCTCACAACTCAGGAATGCATGTATGTCGAATCCGTCATGCATGTTACATGTACAGAATACGGAATATCATGTTGAAGGAATCTATTCAAATTACATATCTCTAGGGTAGAATTCGCTCCAAGAGGGTTTTCCTGGGATCAAAGTGTGATTCTTGAAACTGGTGATAGGAGAAGCAACGAAGTCCAAGGAACTATTTCAAAGTGCATAAGTAACTTGTTTGGTGGTTGAAACATCTGTCATGCGCATGTTCACAGCTCAGAAATGCATGTTTGAGGAATCCGTGATGCATGAAACATGTTCGGAATACGGAATGCCATGGTTATGTAAACAATGTAAATTACATGTGTATTGGTGAGAATTCGCTCAAAGAGAGTTTTCTACTGCCAAATGTCCGATTTTAGAACCTGGTGATACAAAAAACTTATGAAGTCAGAGTAAATATTTCAAAGTGTAATATATGCCTTCTTTGGTGGATGAAAGTTCACTAATCCACATGCTCACAACTCAGAAACGCATGTTTCTCGAATCCGTCATGCATGTATCATGTACGGAACCCGGAATGCCATCTTGATGGAATTCATGTAAATTATATATCTATGAGGTTGAATACACTCCAGAAGTATTCTTCTGTGAAAAATGAACGAATTCGAAACTTGTGTTAGGGAAAGCTTGTGAAAATGTGTACACGAGTCTATATGAAATTATTCCTTTTATAGAGGATGAAAAATCAGTAATCCACATGCTCACAACTCAGGAATGCATGTATGTCGAATCCGTCATGCATGTAACATGTACGGAACACGGAATGTCATGTTGAAGGAATCTATTCAAATTACATATCTCTAGGGTAGAATTCGCTCCAAGAGGGTTTTTCTGGGATCAAAGTGTGATTCTTGAAACTGGTGATAGGAGAAGCAACGAAGTCCAAGGAACTATTTCAAAGTGCATAAGTAACTTGTTTGGTGGTTGAAACATCTGTCATGCGCATGTTCACAGCTCAGAAATGCATGTTTGAGGAATCCGTGATGCATGAAACATGTTCGGAATACGGAATGCCATGGTTATGTAAACAATGTAAATTACATGTGTATTGCTGAGAATTCGCTCAAAGAGTGTTTTCCACTGCCAAATGTCCGATTTTAGAACCTGGTGATACAAAAAACTTATGAAGTCAGAGTAAATATTTCAAAGTGTAATATATGCCTTCTTTGGTGGATGAAAGTTCACTAATCCACATGCTCACAACTCAGAAACGCATGTTTCTCGAATCCGTCATGCATGTATCATGTACGGAACCCGGAATGCCATGTTGATGGAATTCATGTAAATTATATATCTATTAGGTTGAATACACTCCAGAAGTATTCTTCTGTGAAAAATGAACGAATTCGAAACTTGTGTTAGGGAAAGATTGTGAAAATGTGTACACGAGTCTATATGAAATTATTCCTTTTATAGAGGAGGAAAAATCAGTAATCCACATGGTCACAACTCAGGAATGCATGTATGTCGAATCCGTCATGCATGTAACATGTACGGAACACGGAATATCATGTTGAAGGAATCTATTCAAATTACATATCTCTAGGGTAGAATTCGCTCCAAGAGGGTTTTCCTGTGATCAAAGTGTGATTCTTGAAACTGGTGATAGGAGAAGCAACGAAGTCCAAGGAACTATTTCAAAGTGCATAAGTAACTTGTTTGGTGGTTGAAACATCTGTCATGTGCATGTTCACACCTCAGAAATGCATGTTTGAGGAATCCGTGATGCATGAAACATGTTCGGAATACAGAATGCCATGGTTATGTAAACAATGCAAATTACATGTGTATTGGTGAGAATTCGCTCAAAGAGAGTTTTCTACTGCCAAATGTCCGATTTTAGAACCTGGTGATACAAAAAACTTATGAAGTCAGAGTAAATATTTCAAAGTGTAATATATGCCTTCTTTGGTGGATGAAAGTTCACTAATCCACATGCTCACAACTCAGAAACGCATGTTTCTCGAATCCGTCATGCATGTATCATGTACGGAACCCGGAATGCCATGTTGATGGAATTCATGTAAATTATATATCTATTAGGTTGAATACACTCCAGAAGTATTCTTCTGTGAAAAATGAACGAATTCGAAACTTGTGTTAGGGAAAGATTGTGAAAATGTGTACACGAGTCTATATGAAATTATTCCTTTTATAGAGGAGGAAAAATCAGTAATCCACATGCTCACAACTCAGGAATGCATGTATGTCGAATCCGTCATGCATGTAACATGTACGGAACACGGAATATCATGTTGAAGGAATCTATTCAAATTACATATCTCTAGGGTAGAATTCGCTCCAAGAGGGTTTTCCTGTGATCAAAGTGTGATTCTTGAAACTGGTGATAGGAGAAGCAACGAAGTCCAAGGAACTATTTCAAAGTGCATAAGTAACTTGTTTGGTGGTTGAAACATCTGTCATGTGCATGTTCACAGCTCAGAAATGCATGTTTGAGGAATCCGTGATGCATGAAACATGTTCGGAATACAGAATGCCATGGTTATGTAAACAATGTAAATTACATGTGTATTGCTGAGAATTCGCTCAAAGAGAGTTTTCTACTGCCAAATGTCCGATTTTAGAACCTGGTGATACAAAAAACTTATGAAGTCAGAGTAAATATTTCAAAGTGTAATATATGCCTTCTTTGGTGGATGAAAGTTCACTAATCCACATGCTCACAACTCAGAAACGCATGTTTCTCGAATCCGTCATGCATGTATCATGTACGGAACCCGGAATGCCATGTTGATGGAATTCATGTAAATTATATATCTATTAGGTTGAATACACTCCAGAAGTATTCTTCTGTGAAAAATGAACGAATTCGAAACTTGTGTTAGGGAAAGCTTGTGAAAATGTGTACACGAGTCTATATGAAATTATTCCTTTTATAGAGGATGAAAAATCAGTAATCCACATGCTCACAACTCAGGAATGCATGTATGTCGAATCCGTCATGCATGTAACATGTACGGAACACGGAATATCATGTTGAAGGAATCTATTCAAATTACATATCTCTAGGGTAGAATACACTCCAAGAGGGTTTTCCTGGGATCAAAGTGTGATTCTTGAAACTGGTGATAGGAGAAGCAACGAAGTCCAAGGAACTATTTCAAAGTGCATAAGTAACTTGTTTGGTGGTTGAAACATCTGTCATGCGCATGTTCACAGCTCAGAAATGCATGTTTGAGGAATCCGTGATGCATGAAACTTGTTCGGAATACGGAAATCCATGGTTATGTAAACAATGTAAATTAAATGTGTACTGCTGAGAATTCGCTCAAAGAGTGTTTTCTACTGCCAAATGTCCGATTTTAGAACCTGGTGATACAAAAAACTTATGAAGTCAGAGTAAATATTTCAAAGTGTAATATATGCCTTCTTTGGTGGATGAAAGTTCACTAATCCACATGCTCACAACTCAGAAACGCATGTTTCTCGAATCCGTCATGCATGTATCATGTACGGAACCCGGAATGCCATGTTGATGGAATTCATGTAAATTATATATCTATTAGGTTGAATAAACTCCAGAAGTATTCTTCTGTGAAAAATGAACGAATTCGAAACTTGTGTTAGGGAAAGCTTGTGAAAATGTGTACACGAGTCTATATGAAATTATTCCTTTTATAGAGGATGAAAAATCAGTAATCCACTTGCTCACAACTCAGGAATGCATGTATGTCGAATCCGTCATGCATGTATCATGTACGGAACACGGAATATCATGTTGAAGGGATCAATTCAAATTACATATCTCTAGGGTAGAATTCGCTCCAAGAGGGTTTTTCTGTGATCAAAGTGTGATTCTTGAAACTGGTGATAGGAGAAGCAACGAAGTCCAAGGAACTATTTCAAAGTGCATAAGTAATATGTTTGGTGGTTGAAACATCTGTCATGGGCATGTTCACAGCTCAGAAATGCATGTTTGAGGAATCTGTGATGCATGAAACATGTTCGGAATACGGAATGCCATGGTTATGTAAACAATGTAAATTACATGTGTATTGGTGAGAATTCGCTCAAAGAGTGTTTTCCACTGCCAAATGTCCGATTTTAGAACCTGGTGATACAAAAAACTTATGAAGTCAGAGTAAATATTTCAAAGTGTAATATATGCCTTCTTTGGTGGATGAAAGTTCACTAATCCACATGCTCACAACTCAGAAACGCATGTTTCTCGAATCCGTCATGCATGAATCATGTACGGAACCCGGAATGCCATGTTGATGGAATTCATGTAAATTATATATCTATTAGGTTGAATACACTCCAGAAGTATTCTTCTGTGAAAAATGAACGAATTCGAAACTTGTGTTAGGGAAAGCTTGTGAAAATGTGTACACGAGTCTATATGAAATTATTCCTTTTATAGAGGTTGAAAAATCAGTAATCCACATGGTCACAACTCAGGAATGCATGTATGTCGAATCCGTCATGCATGTAACATGTACGGAACACGGAATATCATGTTGAAGGAATCTATTCAAATTACATATCTCTAGGGTAGAATTCGCTCCAAGAGGGTTTTCCTGGGATCAAAGTGTGATTCTTGAAACTGGTGATAGGAGAAGCAACGAAGTCCAAGGAACTATTTCAAAGTGCATAAGTAACTTGTTTGGTGGTTGAAACATCTGTCATGCGCATGTTCACAGCTCAGAAATGCATGTTTGAGGAATCCGTGATGCATGAAACATGTTCGGAATACGGAATGCCATTGTTATGTAAACAATGTAAATTACATGTGTATTGGTGAGAATTCGCTCAAAGAGAGTTTTCTACTGCCAAATGTCCGATTTTAGAACCTGGTGATACAAAAAACTTATGAAGTCAGAGTAAATATTTCGAAGTGTAATATATGCCTTCTTTGGTGGATGAAAGTTCACTAATCCACATGCTCACAACTCAGAAACGCATGTTTCTCGAATCCGTCATGCATGTATCATGTACGGAACCTGGAATGCCATGTTGATGGAATTCATGTAAATTATATATCTATTAGGTTGAATACACTCCAGAAGTATTCTTCTGTGAAAAATGAACGAATTCGAAACTTGTGTTAGGGAAAGCTTGTGAAAATGTGTACACGAGTCTATATGAAATTATTCCTTTTATAGAGGATGAAAATCAGTAATCCACATGCTCACAATTCAGGAATGCATGTATGTCGAATCCGTCATGCATGTAACATGTACGGAATACGGAATATCATGTTGAAAGAATCTATTCAAATTACATATCTCTAGGGTAGAATTCGCTCCAAGAGGGTTTTCCTGGGATCAAAGTGTGATTCTTGAAACTGGTGATAGGAGAAGCAACGAAGTCCAAGGAACTATTTCAAAGTGCATAAGTAACTTGTTTGGTGGTTGAAACATCTGTCATGCGCATGTTCACAGCTCAGAAATGCATGTTTGAGGAATCCGTGATGCATGAAACATGTTCGGAATACGGAATGCCATGGTTATGTAAACAATGTAAATTACATGTGTATTGGTGAGAATTCGCTCAAAGAGTGTTTTCCACTGCCAAATGTCCGATTTTAGAACCTGGTGATACAAAAAACTTATGAAGTCAGAGTAAATATTTCAAAGTGTAATATATGCCTTCTTTGGTGGATGAAAGTTCACTAATCCACATGCTCACAACTCAGAATCGCATGTTTCTCGAATCCGTCATGCATGTATCATGTACGGAACCCGGAATGCCATGTTGATGGAATTCATGTAAATTATATATCTATTAGGTTGAATACACTCCAGAAGTATTCTTCTGTGAAAAATGAACGAATTCGAAACTTGTGTTAGGGAAAGCTTGTGAAAATGTGTACACGAGTCTATATGAAATTATTCCTTTTATAGAGGATGAAAAATCAGTAATCCACATGCTCACAACTCAGGAATGCATGTATGTCGAATCCGTCATGCATGTAACATGTACGGAACACGGAATATCATGTTGAAGGAATCTATTCAAATTACATATCTCTAGGGTAGAATTCGCTCCAAGAGGGTTTTTCTGGGATCAAAGTGTGATTCTTGAAACTGGTGATAGGAGAAGCAACGAAGTCCAAGGAACTATTTCAAAGTGCATAAGTAACTTGTTTGGTGGTTGAAACATCTGTCATGCGCATGTTCACAGCTCAGAAATGCATGTTTGAGGAATCCGTGATGCATGAAACATGTTCGGAATACGGAATGCCATGGTTATGTAAACAATGTAAATTACATGTGTATTGGTGAGAATTCGCTCAAAGAGAGTTTTCTACTGCCAAATGTCCGATTTTAGAACCTGGTGATACAAAAAACTTATGAAGTCAGAGTAAATACTTCAAAGTGTAATATATGCCTTCTTTGGTGGATGAAAGTTCACTAATCCACATGCTCACAACTCAGAAACGCATGTTTCTCGAATCCGTCATGCATGTATCATGTACGGAACCCGGAATGCCATGTTGATGGAATTCATGTAAATTATATATCTATTAGGTTGAATACACTCCAGAAGTATTGTTCTGTGAAAAATGAACGAATTCGAAACTTGTGTTAGGGAAAGCTTGTGAAAATGTGTACACGAGTCTATATGAAATTATTCCTTTTATAGAGGATGAAAAATCAGTAATCCACATGCTCACAACTCAGGAATGCATGTATGTCGAATCCGTCATGCATGTAACATGTACGGAACACGGAATATCATGTTGAAGGAATCTATTCTAATTACATATCTCTAGGGTAGAATTCGCTCCAAGAGGGTTTTCCTGTGATCAAGGTGTGATTCTTGAAACTGGTGATAGGAGAAGCAAAGAAGTCCAAGGAACTATTTCAAAGTGCATAAGTAACTTGTTTGGTGGTTGAAACATCTGTCATGCGCATGTTCACAGCTCAGAAATGCATGTTTGAGGAATCCATGATGCATGAAACATGTTCGGAATACGGAATGCCATGGTTATGTAAACAATGTAAATTACATGTGTATTGGTGAGAATTCGCTCAAAGAGTGTTTTCCACTGCCAAATGTCCAATTTTAGAACCTGGTGATACAAAAAACATATGAAGTCAGAGTAAATATTTCAAAGTGTACTATATGCCTTATTTGGTGAATGAAAGTTCACTAATCCACATGCTCACAACTCTGAAACGCATGTTTCTCGAATCCGTCATGCATGAATCATGTACGGAACCCGGAATGCCATGTTGATGGAATTCATGTAAATTATATATCTATTAGGTTGAATACACTCCAGAAGTATTCTTCTGTGTAAAATGAACGAATTCGAAACTTGTGTTAGGGAAAGCTTGTGAAAATGTGTACACGAGTCTATATGAAATTATTCCTTTTATAGAGGTTGAAAAATCAGTAATCCACATGGTCACAACTCAGGAATGCATGTATGTCGAATCCGTCATGCATGTAACATGTACGGAACACGGAATATCATGTTGAAGGAATCTATTCAAATTACATATCTCTAGGGTAGAATTCGCTCCAAGAGGGTTTTCCTGGGATCAAAGTGTGATTCTTGAAACTGGTGATAGGAGAAGCAACGAAGTCCAAGGAACTATTTCAAAGTGCATAAGTAACTTGTTTGGTGGTTGAAACATCTGTCATGCGCATGTTCACAGCTCAGAAATGCATGTTTGAGGAATCCGTGATGCATGAAACATGTTCGGAATACGGAATGCCATGGTTATGTAAACAATGTAAATTACATGTGTATTGGTGAGAATTCGCTCAAAGAGAGTTTTCTACTGCCAAATGTCCGATTTTAGAACCTGGTGATACAAAAAACTTATGAAGTCAGAGTAAATATTTCAAAGTGTAATATATGCCTTCTTTGGTGGATGAAAGTTCACTAATCCACATGCTCACAACTCAGAAACGCATGTTTCTCGAATCCGTCATGCATGTATCATGTACGGAACCTGGAATGCCATGTTGATGGAATTCATGTAAATTATATATCTATTAGGTTGAATACACTCCAGAAGTATTCTTCTGTGAAAAATGAACGAATTCGAAACTTGTGTTAGGGAAAGCTTGTGAAAATGTGTACACGAGTCTATATGAAATTATTCCTTTTATAGAGGATGAAAATCAGTAATCCACATGCTCACAACTCAGGAATGCATGTATGTCGAATCCGTCATGCATGTAACATGTACGGAATACGGAATATCATGTTGAAGGAATCTATTCAAATTACATATCTCTAGGGTAGAATTCGCTCCAAGAGGGTTTTCCTGGGATCAAAGTGTGATTCTTGAAACTGGTGATAGGAGAAGCAACGAAGTCCAAGGAACTATTTCAAAGTGCATAAGTAACTTGTTTGGTGGTTGAAACATCTGTCATGCGCATGTTCACAGCTCAGAAATGCATGTTTGAGGAATCCGTGATGCATGAAACATGTTCGGAATACGGAATGCCATGGTTATGTAAACAATGTAAATTACATGTGTATTGGTGAGAATTCGCTCAAAGAGTGTTTTCCACTGCCAAATGTCCGATTTTAGAACCTGGTGATACAAAAAACTTATGAAGTCAGAGTAAATATTTCAAAGTGTAATATATGCCTTCTTTGGTGGATGAAAGTTCACTAATCCACATGCTCACAACTCAGAAACGCATGTTTCTCGAATCCGTCATGCATGTATCATGTACGGAACCCGGAATGCCATGTTGATGGAATTCATGTAAATTATATATCTATTAGGTTGAATACACTCCAGAAGTATTCTTCTGTGAAAAATGAACGAATTCGAAACTTGTGTTAGGGAAAGCTTGTGAAAATGTGTACACGAGTCTATATGAAATTATTCCTTTTATAGAGGATGAAAAATCAGTAATCCACATGGTCACAACTCAGGAATGCATGTATGTCGAATCCGTCATGCATGTAACATGTACGGAACACGGAATATCATGTTGAAGGAATCTATTCAAATTACATATCTCTAGGGTAGAATTCGCTCCAAGAGGGTTTTTCTGGGATCAAAGTGTGATTCTTGAAACTGGTGATAGGAGAAGCAACGAAGTCCAAGGAACTATTTCAAAGTGCATAAGTAACTTGTTTGGTGGTTGAAACATCTGTCATGCGCATGTTCACAGCTCAGAAATGCATGTTTGAGGAATCCGTGATGCATGAAACATGTTCGGAATACGGAATGCCATGGTTATGTAAACAATGTAAATTACATGTGTATTGGTGAGAATTCGCTCAAAGAGAGTTTTCTACTGCCAAATGTCCGATTTTAGAACCTGGTGATACAAAAAACTTATGAAGTCAGAGTAAATACTTCAAAGTGTAATATATGCCTTCTTTGGTGGATGAAAGTTCACTAATCCACATGCTCACAACTCAGAAACGCATGTTTCTCGAATCCGTCATGCATGTATCATGTACGGAACCCGGAATGCCATGTTGATGGAATTCATGTAAATTATATATCTATTAGGTTGAATACACTCCAGAAGTATTCTTCTGTGAAAAATGAACGAATTCGAAACTTGTGTTAGGGAAAGCTTGTGAAAATGTGTACACGAGTCTATATGAAATTATTCCTTTTATAGAGGATGAAAAATCAGTAATCCACATGCTCACAACTCAGGAATGCATGTATGTCGAATCCGTCATGCATGTAACATGTACGGAACACGGAATATCATGTTGAAGGAATCTATTCTAATTACATATCTCTAGGGTAGAATTCGCTCCAAGAGGGTTTTCCTGTGATCAAAGTGGGATTCTTGAAACTGGTGATAGGAGAAGCAAAGAAGTCCAAGGAACTATTTCAAAGTGCATAAGTAACTTGTTTGGTGGTTGAAACATCTGTCATGCGCATGTTCACAGCTCAGAAATGCATGTTTGAGGAATCCATGATGCATGAAACATGTTCGGAATACGGAATGCCATGGTTATGTAAACAATGTAAATTACATGTGTATTGGTGAGAATTCGCTCAAAGAGTGTTTTCCACTGCCAAATGTCCAATTTTAGAACCTGGTGATACAAAAAACATATGAAGTCAGAGTAAATATTTCAAAGTGTACTATATGCCTTATTTGGTGGATGAAAATTCACTAATCCACATGCTCACAACTCAGAAACGCATGTTTCTCGAATCCGTCATGCATGTATCATGTACGGAACCCGGAATGCCATGTTGATGGAATTCATGTAAATTATATATCTATTAGGTTGAATACACTCCAGAAGTATTCTTCTGTGAAAAATGAACGAATTCGAAACTTGTGTTAGGGAAAGCTTGTGAAAATGTGTACACGAGTCTATATGAAATTATTCCTTTTATACAGGTTGAAAAATCAGTAATCCACATGCTCACAACTCAGGAATGCATGTTTGTCCAATCCGTCATGCATGTAACATGTACGGAACACGGAATATCATGTTGAAGGAATCTATTCAAATTACATATCTCTAGGGTAGAATTCGCTCCAAGAGGGTTTTCCTGGGATCAAAGTGTGATTCTTGAAACTGGTGATAGGAGAAGCAACGAAGTCCAAGGAACTATTTCAAAGTGCATAAGTAACTTGTTTGGTGGTTGAAACATCTGTCATGCGCATGTTCACAGCTCAGAAATGCATGTTTGAGGAATCCGTGATGCATGAAACTTGTTCGGAATACGGAAATCCATGGTTATGTAAACAATGTAAATTAAATGTGTACTGCTGAGAATTCGCTCAAAGAGTGTTTTCTACTGCCAAATGTCCGATTTTAGAACCTGGTGATACAAAAAACTTATGAAGTCAGAGTAAATATTTCAAAGTGTAATATATGCCTTCTTTGGTGGATGAAAGTTCACTAATCCACATGCTCACAACTCAGAAACGCATGTTTCTCGAATCCGTCATGCATGTATCATGTACGGAACCCGGAATGCCATGTTGATGGAATTCATGTAAATTATATATCTATTAGGTTGAATAAACTCCAGAAGTATTCTTCTGTGAAAAATGAACGAATTCGAAACTTGTGTTAGGGAAAGCTTGTGAAAATGTGTACACGAGTCTATATGAAATTATTCCTTTTATAGAGGATGAAAAATCAGTAATCCACTTGCTCACAACTCAGGAATGCATGTATGTCGAATCCGTCATGCATGTAACATGTACGGAACACGGAATATCATGTTGAAGGGATCAATTCAAATTACATATCTCTAGGGTAGAATTCGCTCCAAGAGGGTTTTTCTGTGATCAAAGTGTGATTCTTGAAACTGGTGATAGGAGAAGCAACGAAGTCCAAGGAACTATTTCAAAGTGCATAAGTAATATGTTTGGTGGTTGAAACATCTGTCATGGGCATGTTCACAGCTCAGAAATGCATGTTTGAGGAATCTGTGATGCATGAAACATGTTCGGAATACGGAATGCCATGGTTATGTAAACAATGTAAATTACATGTGTATTGGTGAGAATTCGCTCAAAGAGTGTTTTCCACTGCCAAATGTCCGATTTTAGAACCTGGTGATACAAAAACCTTATGAAGTCAGAGTAAATATTTCAAAGTGTAATATATGCCTTCTTTGGTGGATGAAAGTTCACTAATCCACATGCTCACAACTCAGAAACGCATGTTTCTCGAATCCGTCATGCATGAATCATGTACGGAACCCGGAATGCCATGTTGATGGAATTCATGTAAATTATATATCTATTAGGTTGAATACACTCCAGAAGTATTCTTCTGTGAAAAATGAACGAATTCGAAACTTGTGTTAGGGAAAGCTTGTGAAAATGTGTACACGAGTCTATATGAAATTATTCCTTTTATAGAGGTTGAAAAATCAGTAATCCACATGGTCACAACTCAGGAATGCATGTATGTCGAATCCGTCATGCATGTAACATGTACGGAACACGGAATATCATGTTGAAGGAATCTATTCAAATTACATATCTCTAGGGTAGAATTCGCTCCAAGAGGGTTTTCCTGGGATCAAAGTGTGATTCTTGAAACTGGTGATAGGAGAAGCAACGAAGTCCAAGGAACTATTTCAAAGTGCATAAGTAACTTGTTTGGTGGTTGAAACATCTGTCATGCGCATGTTCACAGCTCAGAAATGCATGTTTGAGGAATCCGTGATGCATGAAACATGTTCGGAATACGGAATGCCATGGTTATGTAAACAATGTAAATTACATGTGTATTGGTGAGAATTCGCTCAAAGAGAGTTTTCTACTGCCAAATGTCCGATTTTAGAACCTGGTGATACAAAAAACTTATGAAGTCAGAGTAAATATTTCAAAGTGTAATATATGCCTTCTTTGGTGGATGAAAGTTCACTAATCCACATGCTCACAACTCAGAAACGCATGTTTCTCGAATCCGTCATGCATGTATCATGTACGGAACCTGGAATGCCATGTTGATGGAATTCATGTAAATTATATATCTATTAGGTTGAATACACTCCAGAAGTATTCTTCTGTGAAAAATGAACGAATTCGAAACTTGTGTTAGGGAAAGCTTGTGAAAATGTGTACACGAGTCTATATGAAATTATTCCTTTTATAGAGGATGAAAATCAGTAATCCACATGCTCACAACTCAGGAATGCATGTATGTCGAATCCGTCATGCATGTAACATGTACGGAATACGGAATATCATGTTGAAAGAATCTATTCAAATTACATATCTCTAGGGTAGAATTCGCTCCAAGAGGGTTTTCCTGGGATCAAAGTGTGATTCTTGAAACTGGTGATAGGAGAAGCAACGAAGTCCAAGGAACTATTTCAAAGTGCATAAGTAACTTGTTTGGTGGTTGAAACATCTGTCATGCGCATGTTCACAGCTCAGAAATGCATGTTTGAGGAATCCGTGATGCATGAAACATGTTCGGAATACGGAATGCCATGGTTATGTAAACAATGTAAATTACATGTGTATTGGTGAGAATTCGCTCAAAGAGTGTTTTCCACTGCCAAATGTCCGATTTTAGAACCTGGTGATACAAAAAACTTATGAAGTCAGAGTAAATATTTCAAAGTGTAATATATGCCTTCTTTGGTGGATGAAAGTTCACTAATCCACATGCTCACAACTCAGAATCGCATGTTTCTCGAATCCGTCATGCATGTATCATGTACGGAACCCGGAATGCCATGTTGATGGAATTCATGTAAATTATATATCTATTAGGTTGAATACACTCCAGAAGTATTCTTCTGTGAAAAATGAACGAATTCGAAACTTGTGTTAGGGAAAGCTTGTGAAAATGTGTACACGAGTCTATATGAAATTATTCCTTTTATAGAGGATGAAAAATCAGTAATCCACATGCTCACAACTCAGGAATGCATGTATGTCGAATCTGTCATGCATGTAACATGTACGGAACACGGAATATCATGTTGAAGGAATCTATTCAAATTACATATCTCTAGGGTAGAATTCGCTCCAAGAGGGTTTTTCTGGGATCAAAGTGTGATTCTTGAAACTGGTGATAGGAGAAGCAACGAAGTCCAAGGAACTATTTCAAAGTGCATAAGTAACTTGTTTGGTGGTTGAAACATCTGTCATGCGCATGTTCACAACTCAGAAATGCATGTTTGAGGAATCCGTGATGCATGAAACATGTTCGGAATACGGAATGCCATGGTTATGTAAACAATGTAAATTACATGTGTATTGGTGAGAATTCGCTCAAAGAGAGTTTTCTACTGCCAAATGTCCGATTTTAGAACCTGGTGATACAAAAAACTTATGAAGTCAGAGTAAATACTTCAAAGTGTAATATATGCCTTCTTTGGTGGATGAAAGTTCACTAATCCACATGCTCACAACTCAGAAACGCATGTTTCTCGAATCCGTCATGCATGTATCATGTACGGAACCCGGAATGCCATGTTGATGGAATTCATGTAAATTATATATCTATTAGGTTGAATACACTCCAGAAGTATTGTTCTGTGAAAAATGAACGAATTCGAAACTTGTGTTAGGGAAAGCTTGTGAAAATGTGTACACGAGTCTATATGAAATTATTCCTTTTATAGAGGATGAAAAATCAGTAATCCACATGCTCACAACTCAGGAATGCATGTAAGTCGAATCCGTCATGCATGTAACATGTACGGAACACGGAATATCATGTTGAAGGAATCTATTCTAATTACATATCTCTAGGGTAGAATTCGCTCCAAGAGGGTTTTCCTGTGATCAAGGTGTGATTCTTGAAACTGGTGATAGGAGAAGCAAAGAAGTCCAAGGAACTATTTCAAAGTGCATAAGTAACTTGTTTGGTGGTTGAAACATCTGTCATGCGCATGTTCACAACTCAAAAATGCATGTTTGAGGAATCCATGATGCATGAAACATGTTCGGAATACGGAATGCCATGGTTATGTAAACAATGTAAATTACATGTGTATTGGTGAGAATTCGCTCAAAGAGTGTTTTCCACTGCCAAATGTCCAATTTTAGAACCTGGTGATACAAAAAACATATGAAGTCAGAGTAAATATTTCAAAGTGTACTATATGCCTTATTTGGTGAATGAAAGTTCACTAATCCACATGCTCACAACTCTGAAACGCATGTTTCTCGAATCCGTCATGCATGAATCATGTACGGAACCCGGAATGCCATGTTGATGGAATTCATGTAAATTATATATCTATTAGGTTGAATACACTCCAGAAGTATTCTTCTGTGAAAAATGAACGAATTCGAAACTTGTGTTAGGGAAAGCTTGTGAAAATGTGTACACGAGTCTATATGAAATTATTCCTTTTATAGAGGTTGAAAAATCAGTAATCCACATGGTCACAACTCAGGAATGCATGTATGTTGAATCCGTCATGCATGTAACATGTACGGAACACGGAATATCATGTTGAAGGAATCTATTCAAATTACATATCTCTAGGGTAGAATTCGCTCCAAGAGGGTTTTCCTGGGATCAAAGTGTGATTCTTGAAACTGGTGATAGGAGAAGCAACGAAGTCCAAGGAACTATTTCAAAGTGCATAAGTAACTTGTTTGGTGGTTGAAACATCTGTCATGCGCATGTTCACAGCTCAGAAATGCATGTTTGAGGAATCCGTGATGCATGAAACATGTTCGGAATACGGAATGCCATGGTTATGTAAACAATGTAAATTACATGTGTATTGGTGAGAATTCGCTCAAAGAGAGTTTTCTACTGCCAAATGTCCGATTTTAGAACCTGGTGATACAAAAAACTTATGAAGTCAGAGTAAATATTTCAAAGTGTAATATATGCCTTCTTTGGTGGATGAAAGTTCACTAATCCACATGCTCACAACTCAGAAACGCATGTTTCTCGAATCCGTCATGCATGTATCATGTACGGAACCTGGAATGCCATGTTGATGGAATTCATGTAAATTATATATCTATTAGGTTGAATACACTCCAGAAGTATTCTTCTGTGAAAAATGAACGAATTCGAAACTTGTGTTAGGGAAAGCTTGTGAAAATGTGTACACGAGTCTATATGAAATTATTCCTTTTATAGAGGATGAAAATCAGTAATCCACATGCTCACAACTCAGGAATGCATGTATGTCGAATCCGTCATGCATGTAACATGTACGGAATACGGAATATCATGTTGAAGGAATCTATTCAAATTACATATCTCTAGGGTAGAATTCGCTCCAAGAGGGTTTTCCTGGGATCAAAGTGTGATTCTTGAAACTGGTGATAGGAGAAGCAACGAAGTCCAAGGAACTATTTCAAAGTGCATAAGTAACTTGTTTGGTGGTTGAAACATCTGTCATGCGCATGTTCACAGCTCAGAAATGCATGTTTGAGGAATCCGTGATGCATGAAACATGTTCGGAATACGGAATGCCATGATTATGTAAACAATGTAAATTACATGTGTATTGGTGAGAATTCGCTCAAAGAGTGTTTTCCACTGCCAAATGTCCGATTTTAGAACCTGGTGATACAAAAAACTTATGAAGTCAGAGTAAATATTTCAAAGTGTAATATATGCCTTCTTTGGTGGATGAAAGTTCACTAATCCACATGCTCACAACTCAGAAACGCATGTTTCTCGAATCCGTCATGCATGTATCATGTACGGAACCCGGAATGCCATGTTGATGGAATTCATGTAAATTATATATCTATTAGGTTGAATACACTCCAGAAGTATTCTTCTGTGAAAAATGAACGAATTCGAAACTTGTGTTAGGGAAAGCTTGTGAAAATGTGTACACGAGTCTATATGAAATTATTCCTTTTATAGAGGATGAAAAATCAGTAATCCACATGGTCACAACTCAGGAATGCATGTATGTCGAATCCGTCATGCATGTAACATGTACGGAACACGGAATATCATGTTGAAGGAATCTATTCAAATTACATATCTCTAGGGTAGAATTCGCTCCAAGAGGGTTTTTCTGGGATCAAAGTGTGATTCTTGAAACTGGTGATAGGAGAAGCAACGAAGTCCAAGGAACTATTTCAAAGTGCATAAGTAACTTGTTTGGTGGTTGAAACATCTGTCATGCGCATGTTCACAGCTCAGAAATGCATGTTTGAGGAATCCGTGATGCATGAAACATGTTCGGAATACGGAATGCCATGGTTATGTAAACAATGTAAATTACATGTGTATTGGTGAGAATTCGCTCAAAGAGAGTTTTCTACTGCCAAATGTCCGATTTTAGAACCTGGTGATACAAAAAACTTATGAAGTCAGAGTAAATACTTCAAAGTGTAATATATGCCTTCTTTGGTGGATGAAAGTTCACTAATCCACATGCTCACAACTCAGAAACGCATGTTTCTCGAATCCGTCATGCATGTATCATGTACGGAACCCGGAATGCCATGTTGATGGAATTCATGTAAATTATATATCTATTAGGTTGAATACACTCCAGAAGTATTCTTCTGTGAAAAATGAACGAATTCGAAACTTGTGTTAGGGAAAGCTTGTGAAAATGTGTACACGAGTCTATATGAAATTATTCCTTTTATAGAGGATGAAAAATCAGTAATCCACATGCTCACAACTCAGGAATGCATGTATGTCGAATCCGTCATGCATGTAACATGTACGGAACACGGAATATCATGTTGAAGGAATCTATTCTAATTACATATCTCTAGGGTAGAATTCGCTCCAAGAGGGTTTTCCTGTGATCAAAGTGGGATTCTTGAAACTGGTGATAGGAGAAGCAAAGAAGTCCAAGGAACTATTTCAAAGTGCATAAGTAACTTGTTTGGTGGTTGAAACATCTGTCATGCGCATGTTCACAGCTCAGAAATGCATGTTTGAGGAATCCATGATGCATGAAACATGTTCGGAATACGGAATGCCATGGTTATGTAAACAATGTAAATTACATGTGTATTGGTGAGAATTCGCTCAAAGAGTGTTTTCCACTGCCAAATGTCCAATTTTAGAACCTGGTGATACAAAAAACATATGAAGTCAGAGTAAATATTTCAAAGTGTACTATATGCCTTATTTGGTGGATGAAAATTCACTAATCCACATGCTCACAACTCAGAAACGCATGTTTCTCGAATCCGTCATGCATGTATCATGTACGGAACCCGGAATGCCATGTTGATGGAATTCATGTAAATTATATATCTATTAGGTTGAATACACTCCAGAAGTATTCTTCTGTGAAAAATGAACGAATTCGAAACTTGTGTTAGGGAAAGCTTGTGAAAATGTGTACACGAGTCTATATGAAATTATTCCTTTTATACAGGTTGAAAAATCAGTAATCCACATGCTCACAACTCAGGAATGCATGTTTGTCCAATCCGTCATGCATGTAACATGTACGGAACACGGAATATCATGTTGAAGGAATCTATTCAAATTACATATCTCTAGGGTAGAATTCGCTCCAAGAGGGTTTTCCTGGGATCAAAGTGTGATTCTTGAAACTGGTGATAGGAGAAGCAACGAAGTCCAAGGAACTATTTCAAAGTGCATAAGTAACTTGTTTGGTGGTTGAAACATCTGTCATGCGCATGTTCACAGCTCAGAAATGCATGTTTGAGGAATCCGTGATGCATGAAACTTGTTCGGAATACGGAAATCCATGGTTATGTAAACAATGTAAATTAAATGTGTACTGCTGAGAATTCGCTCAAAGAGTGTTTTCTACTGCCAAATGTCCGATTTTAGAACCTGGTGATACAAAAAACTTATGAAGTCAGAGTAAATATTTCAAAGTGTAATATATGCCTTCTTTGGTGGATGAAAGTTCACTAATCCACATGCTCACAACTCAGAAACGCATGTTTCTCGAATCCGTCATGCATGTATCATGTACGGAACCCGGAATGCCATGTTGATGGAATTCATGTAAATTATATATCTATTAGGTTGAATAAACTCCAGAAGTATTCTTCTGTGAAAAATGAACGAATTCGAAACTTGTGTTAGGGAAAGCTTGTGAAAATGTGTACACGAGTCTATATGAAATTATTCCTTTTATAGAGGTTGAAAAATCAGTAATCCACATGGTCACAACTCAGGAATGCATGTATGTCGAATCCGTCATGCATGTAACATGTACGGAACACGGAATATCATGTTGAAGGAATCTATTCAAATTACATATCTCTAGGGTAGAATTCGCTCCAAGAGGGTTTTCCTGGGATCAAAGTGTGATTCTTGAAACTGGTGATAGGAGAAGCAACGAAGTCCAAGGAACTATTTCAAAGTGCATAAGTAACTTGTTTGGTGGTTGAAACATCTGTCATGCGCATGTTCACAGCTCAGAAATGCATGTTTGAGGAATCCGTGATGCATGAAACATGTTCGGAATACGGAATGCCATGGTTATGTAAACAATGTAAATTACATGTGTATTGGTGAGAATTCGCTCAAAGAGAGTTTTCTACTGCCAAATGTCCGATTTTAGAACCTGGTGATACAAAAAACTTATGAAGTCAGAGTAAATATTTCAAAGTGTAATATATGCCTTCTTTGGTGGATGAAAGTTCACTAATCCACATGCTCACAACTCAGAAACGCATGTTTCTCGAATCCGTCATGCATGTATCATGTACGGAACCTGGAATGCCATGTTGATGGAATTCATGTAAATTATATATCTATTAGGTTGAATACACTCCAGAAGTATTCTTCTGTGAAAAATGAACGAATTCGAAACTTGTGTTAGGGAAAGCTTGTGAAAATGTGTACACGAGTCTATATGAAATTATTCCTTTTATAGAGGATGAAAATCAGTAATCCACATGCTCACAACTCAGGAATGCATGTATGTCGAATCCGTCATGCATGTAACATGTACGGAATACGGAATATCATGTTGAAAGAATCTATTCAAATTACATATCTCTAGGGTAGAATTCGCTCCAAGAGGGTTTTCCTGGGATCAAAGTGTGATTCTTGAAACTGGTGATAGGAGAAGCAACGAAGTCCAAGGAACTATTTCAAAGTGCATAAGTAACTTGTTTGGTGGTTGAAACATCTGTCATGCGCATGTTCACAGCTCAGAAATGCATGTTTGAGGAATCCGTGATGCATGAAACATGTTCGGAATACGGAATGCCATGGTTATGTAAACAATGTAAATTACATGTGTATTGGTGAGAATTCGCTCAAAGAGTGTTTTCCACTGCCAAATGTCCGATTTTAGAACCTGGTGATACAAAAAACTTATGAAGTCAGAGTAAATATTTCAAAGTGTAATATATGCCTTCTTTGGTGGATGAAAGTTCACTAATCCACATGCTCACAACTCAGAATCGCATGTTTCTCGAATCCGTCATGCATGTATCATGTACGGAACCCGGAATGCCATGTTGATGGAATTCATGTAAATTATATATCTATTAGGTTGAATACACTCCAGAAGTATTCTTCTGTGAAAAATGAACGAATTCGAAACTTGTGTTAGGGAAAGCTTGTGAAAATGTGTACACGAGTCTATATGAAATTATTCCTTTTATAGAGGATGAAAAATCAGTAATCCACATGCTCACAACTCAGGAATGCATGTATGTCGAATCCGTCATGCATGTAACATGTACGGAACACGGAATATCATGTTGAAGGAATCTATTCAAATTACATATCTCTAGGGTAGAATTCGCTCCAAGAGGGTTTTTCTGGGATCAAAGTGTGATTCTTGAAACTGGTGATAGGAGAAGCAACGAAGTCCAAGGAACTATTTCAAAGTGCATAAGTAACTTGTTTGGTGGTTGAAACATCTGTCATGCGCATGTTCACAGCTCAGAAATGCATGTTTGAGGAATCCGTGATGCATGAAACATGTTCGGAATACGGAATGCCATGGTTATGTAAACAATGTAAATTACATGTGTATTGGTGAGAATTCGCTCAAAGAGAGTTTTCTACTGCCAAATGTCCGATTTTAGAACCTGGTGATACAAAAAACTTATGAAGTCAGAGTAAATACTTCAAAGTGTAATATATGCCTTCTTTGGTGGATGAAAGTTCACTAATCCACATGCTCACAACTCAGAAACGCATGTTTCTCGAATCCGTCATGCATGTATCATGTACGGAACCCGGAATGCCATGTTGATGGAATTCATGTAAATTATATATCTATTAGGTTGAATACACTCCAGAAGTATTGTTCTGTGAAAAATGAACGAATTCGAAACTTGTGTTAGGGAAAGCTTGTGAAAATGTGTACACGAGTCTATATGAAATTATTCCTTTTATAGAGGATGAAAAATCAGTAATCCACATGCTCACAACTCAGGAATGCATGTAAGTCGAATCCGTCATGCATGTAACATGTACGGAACACGGAATATCATGTTGAAGGAATCTATTCTAATTACATATCTCTAGGGTAGAATTCGCTCCAAGAGGGTTTTCCTGTGATCAAGGTGTGATTCTTGAAACTGGTGATAGGAGAAGCAAAGAAGTCCAAGGAACTATTTCAAAGTGCATAAGTAACTTGTTTGGTGGTTGAAACATCTGTCATGCGCATGTTCACAGCTCAGAAATGCATGTTTGAGGAATCCATGATGCATGAAACATGTTCGGAATACGGAATGCCATGGTTATGTAAACAATGTAAATTACATGTGTATTGGTGAGAATTCGCTCAAAGAGTGTTTTCCACTGCCAAATGTCCAATTTTAGAACCTGGTGATACAAAAAACATATGAAGTCAGAGTAAATATTTCAAAGTGTACTATATGCCTTATTTGGTGAATGAAAGTTCACTAATCCACATGCTCACAACTCTGAAACGCATGTTTCTCGAATCCGTCATGCATGTATCATGTACGGAACCCGGAATGCCATGTTGATGGAATTCATGTAAATTATATATCTATTAGGTTGAATACACTCCAGAAGTATTCTTCTGTGAAAAATGAACGAATTCGAAACTTGTGTTAGGGAAAGCTTGTGAAAATGTGTACACGAGTCTATATGAAATTATTCCTTTTATACAGGTTGAAAAATCAGTAATCCACATGCTCACAACTCAGGAATGCATGTATGTTGAATCCGTCATGCATGTAATATGTACTTATCACGGAATATCATGTTGAAGGAATCTATTCAAATTACATATCTCTAGGGTAGAATTCGCTCCAAGAGGGTTTTCCTGTGATCAAAGTGTGATTCTTGAAACTGGTGATAGGAGAAGCAATGAAGTCCAAGGAACTATTTAAAAGTGCATAAGTAACTTGTTTGGTGGTTGAAACATCTGTCATGCGCATGTTCACAGCTCAGAAATGCATATTTGAGGAATCCGTGATGCATGAAACATGTCCGGAATACGGAATGCCATGGTTATGTAAACAATGTAAATTACATGTGTATTGGTGAGAATTCGCTCAAAGAGAGTTTTCTACTGCCAAATGTCCGATTTTAGAACCTGGTGATACAAAAATCTTGTGAAGTCAGAGTAAATATTTCAAAGTGTAATATATGCCTTCTTTGGTGGATGAAAGTTCACTAATCCACATGCTCACAACTCAGAAACGCATGTTTCTCGAATCCGTCATGCATGTATCATGTACGGAACCCGGAATGCCATGTTGATGGAATTCATGTAAATTATATATCTATTAGGTTGAATACACTCCAGAAGTATTCTTCTGTGAAAAATGAACGAATTCGAAACTTGTGTTAGGGAAAGCTTGTGAAAATGTGTACACGAGTCTATATGAAATTATTCCTTTTAAAGAGGATGAAAAATCAGTAATCCACATGCCCACAACTCAGGAATGCATGTATGTCGAATCCGTCATGCATGTAACTTGTACGGAACACGGAATATCATGTTGAAGGAATCTATTCAAATTACATATCTCTAGGGTAGAATTCGCTCCAAGAGGGTTTTCCTGGGATCAAAGTGTGATTCTTGAAACTGGTGATAGGAGAAGCAACGAAGTCCAAGGAACTATTTCAAAGTGCATAAGTAACTTGTTTGGTGGTTGAAACATCTGTCATGCGCATGTTCACAGCTCAGAAATGCATGTTTGAGGAATCCGTGATGCATGAAACTTGTTCGGAATACGGAATGCCATGGTTATGTAAACAATGTAAATTACATGTGTATTGCTGAGAACTCGCTCAAAGAGTGTTTTCCACTGCCAAATGTCCGATTTTAGAACCTGGTGATACAAAAAACTTATGAAGTCAGAGTAAATATTTCAAAGTGTAATATATGCCTTCTTTGGTGGATGAAAGTTCACTAATCCACATGCTCACAACTCAGAAACGTATGTTTCTCGAATCCGTCATGCATGTATCATGTACGGAACCCGGAATGCCATGTTGATGGAATTCATGTAAATTATATATCTATTAGGTTGAATAAACTCCAGAAGTATTCTTCTGTGAAAAATGAACGAATTCGAAACTTGTGTTAGGGAAAGCTTGTGAAAATGTGTACACGAGTCTATATGAAATTATTCCTTTTATAGAGGATGAAAAATCAGTAATCCACATGCTCACAACTCAGGAATGCATGTATGACGAATCCGTCATGCATGTAACATGTACGGAACACGGAATATCATGTTGAAGGAATCTATTCAAATTTCATATGTCTAGGGAAGAATTCGCTCCAAGAGGGTTTTCCTTTGATCAAAGTGTGATTCTTGAAACTGGTGATAGGAGAAGCAACGAAGTCCAAGGAACTATTTCAAAGTGCATAAGTAACTTGTCTGGTGGTTGAAACATCTGTCATGCGCATGTTCACAGCTCAGAAATGCATGTTTGAGGAATTCGTGATGCATGAAACATGTCCGGAATACGGAATGCCATGGTTATGTAAACAATGTAAATTACATGTGTATTGGTGAGAATTCGCTCAAAGAGAGTTTTCTACTGCCAAATGTCCGATTTTAGAACCTGGTGATACAAAAATCTTGTGAAGTCAGAGTAAATATTTCAAAGTGTAATATATGCCTTCTTTGGTGGATGAAAGTTCACTAATCCACATGCTCACAACTCAGAAACGCATGTTTCTCGAATCCGTCATGCATGTATCATGTACGGAACCCGGAATGCCATGTTGATGGAATTCATGTAAATTATATATCTATTAGGTTGAATACACTCCAGAAGTATTCTTCTGTGAAAAATGAACGAATTCGAAACTTGTGTTAGGGAAAGCTTGTGAAAATGTGTACACGAGTCTATATGAAATTATTCCTTTTAAAGAGGATGAAAAATCAGTAATCCACATGCCCACAACTCAGGAATGCATGTATGTCGAATCCGTCATGCATGTAACTTGTACGGAACACGGAATATCATGTTGAAGGAATCTATTCAAATTACATATCTCTAGGGTAGAATTCGCTCCAAGAGGGTTTTCCTGGGATCAAAGTGTGATTCTTGAAACTGGTGATAGGAGAAGCAACGAAGTCCAAGGAACTATTTCAAAGTGCATAAGTAACTTGTTTGGTGGTTGAAACATCTGTCATGCGCATGTTCACAGCTCAGAAATGCATGTTTGAGGAATCCGTGATGCATGAAACTTGTTCGGAATACGGAATGCCATGGTTATGTAAACAATGTAAATTACATGTGTATTGCTGAGAACTCGCTCAAAGAGTGTTTTCCACTGCCAAATGTCCGATTTTAGAACCTGGTGATACAAAAAACTTATGAAGTCAGAGTAAATATTTCAAAGTGTAATATATGCCTTCTTTGGTGGATGAAAGTTCACTAATCCACATGCTCACAACTCAGAAACGTATGTTTCTCGAATCCGTCATGCATGTATCATGTACGGAACCCGGAATGCCATGTTGATGGAATTCATGTAAATTATATATCTATTAGGTTGAATACACTCCAGAAGTATTCTTCTGTGAAAAATGAACGAATTCGAAACTTGTGTTAGGGAAAGCTTGTGAAAATGTGTACACGAGTCTATATGAAATTATTCCTTTTATAGAGGATGAAAAATCAGTAATCCACATGCTCACAACTCAGGAATGCATGTATGACGAATCCGTCATGCATGTAACATGTACGGAACACGGAATATCATGTTGAAGGAATCTATTCAAATTACATATGTCTAGGGTAGAATTCGCTCCAAGAGGGTTTTCCTTTGATCAAAGTGTGATTCTTGAAACTGGTGATAGGAGAAGCAACGAAGTCCAAGGAACTATTTCAAAGTGCATAAGTAACTTGTCTGGTGGTTGAAACATCTGTCATGCGCATGTTCACAGCTCAGAAATGCATGTTTGAGGAATTCGTGATGCATGAAACATGTTCGGAATACGGAATGCCATGGTTATGTAAACAATGTAAATTACATGTGTATTGGTGAGAATTCGCTCAAAGAGAGTTTTCTACTGCCAAATGTCCGATTTCAGAACCTGGTGATACAAAAAACTTATGAAGTCAGAGTAAATATTTCAAAGTGTAATATATGCCTTCTTTGGTGGATGAAAGTTCACTAATCCACATGCTCACAACTCAGAAACGCATGTTTCTCGAATCCGTCATGCATGTATCATGTACGGAACCCGGAATGCCATGTTGATGGAATTCATGTAAATTATATATCTATTAGGTTGAATACACTCCAGAAGTATTCTTCTGTGAAAAATGAACGAATTCGAAACTTGTGTTAGGGAAAGCTTGTGAAAATGTGTACACGAGTCTATATGAAATTATTCCTTTTATAGAGGATGAAAAATCAGTAATCCACTTGCTCACAACTCAGGAATGCATGTATGTCGAATCCGTCATGCATGTAACATGTACGGAACACGGAATATCATGTTGAAGGGATCAATTCAAATTACATATCTCTAGGGTAGAATTCGCTCCAAGAGGGTTTTTCTGTGATCAAAGTGTGATTCTTGAAACTGGTGATAGGAGAAGCAACGAAGTCCAAGGAACTATTTCAAAGTGCATAAGTAATATGTTTGGTGGTTGAAACATCTGTCATGTGCATGTTCACAGCTCAGAAATGCATGTTTGAGGAATCTGTGATGCATGAAACATGTTCGGAATACGGAATGCCATGGTTATGTAAACAATGTAAATTACATGTGTATTGGTGAGAATTCGCTCAAAGAGTGTTTTCCACTGCCAAATGTCCGATTTTAGAAAATGGTGATACAAAAAACTTATGAAGTCAGAGTAAATATTTCAAAGTGTAATATATGCCTTCTTTGGTGGATGAAAGTTCACTAATCCACATGCTCACAACTCAGAAACGCATGTTTCTCGAATCCGTCATGCATGAATCATGTACGGAACCCGGAATGCCATGTTGATGGAATTCATGTAAATTATATATCTATTAGGTTGAATACACTCCAGAAGTATTCTTCTGTGAAAAATGAACGAATTCGAAACTTGTGTTAGGGAAAGCTTGTGAAAATGTGTACACGAGTCTATATGAAATTATTCCTTTTATAGAGGTTGAAAAATCAGTAATCCACATGGTCACAACTCAGGAATGCATGTATGTCGAATCCGTCATGCATGTAACATGTACGGAACACGGAATATCATGTTGAAGGAATCTATTCAAATTACATATCTCTAAGGTAGAATTCGCTCCAAGAGGGTTTTCCTGGGATCAAAGTGTGATTCTTGAAACTGGTGATAGGAGAAGCAACGAAGTCCAAGGAACTATTTCAAAGTGCATAAGTAACTTGTTTGGTGGTTGAAACATCTGTCATGCGCATGTTCACAGCTCAGAAATGCATGTTTGAGGAATCCGTGATGCATGAAACATGTTCGGAATACGGAATGCCATGGTTATGTAAACAATGTAAATTACATGTGTATTGGTGAGAATTCGCTCAAAGAGAGTTTTCTACTGCCAAATGTCCGATTTTAGAACCTGGTGATACAAAAAACTTATGAAGTCAGAGTAAATATTTCAAAGTGTAATATATGCCTTCTTTGGTGGATGAAAGTTCACTAATCCACATGCTCACAACTCAGAAACGCATGTTTCTCGAATCCGTCATGCATGTATCATGTACGGAACCTGGAATGCCATGTTGATGGAATTCATGTAAATTATATATCTATTAGGTTGAATACACTCCAGAAGTATTCTTCTGTGAAAAATGAACGAATTCGAAACTTGTGTTAGGGAAAGCTTGTGAAAATGTGTACACGAGTCTATATGAAATTATTCCTTTTATAGAGGATGAAAATCAGTAATCCACATGCTCACAACTCAGGAATGCATGTATGTCGAATCCGTCATGCATGTAACATGTACGGAATACGGAATATCATGTTGAAGGAATCTATTCAAATTACATATCTCTAGGGTAGAATTCGCTCCAAGAGGGTTTTCCTGGGATCAAAGTGTGATTCTTGAAACTGGTGATAGGAGAAGCAACGAAGTCCAAGGAACTATTTCAAAGTGCATAAGTAACTTGTTTGGTGGTTGAAACATCTGTCATGCGCATGTTCACAGCTCAGAAATGCATGTTTGAGGAATCCGTGATGCATGAAACATGTTCGGAATACGGAATGCCATGGTTATGTAAACAATGTAAATTACATGTGTATTGGTGAGAATTCGCTCAAAGAGTGTTTTCCACTGCCAAATGTCCGATTTTAGAACCTGGTGATACAAAAAACTTATGAAGTCAGAGTAAATATTTCAAAGTGTAATATATGCCTTCTTTGGTGGATGAAAGTTCACTAATCCACATGCTCACAACTCAGAAACGCATGTTTCTCGAATCCGTCATGCATGTATCATGTACGGAACCCGGAATGCCATGTTGATGGAATTCATGTAAATTATATATCTATTAGGTTGAATACACTCCAGAAGTATTCTTCTGTGAAAAATGAACGAATTCGAAACTTGTGTTAGGGAAAGCTTGTGAAAATGTGTACACGAGTCTATATGAAATTATTCCTTTTATAGAGGATGAAAAATCAGTAATCCACATGGTCACAACTCAGGAATGCATGTATGTCGAATCCGTCATGCATGTAACATGTACGGAACACGGAATATCATGTTGAAGGAATCTATTCAAATTACATATCTCTAGGGTAGAATTCGCTCCAAGAGGGTTTTTCTGGGATCAAAGTGTGATTCTTGAAACTGGTGATAGGAGAAGCAACGAAGTCCAAGGAACTATTTCAAAGTGCATAAGTAACTTGTTTGGTGGTTGAAACATCTGTCATGCGCATGTTCACAGCTCAGAAATGCATGTTTGAGGAATCCGTGATGCATGAAACATGTTCGGAATACGGAATGCCATGGTTATGTAAACAATGTAAATTACATGTGTATTGGTGAGAATTCGCTCAAAGAGAGTTTTCTACTGCCAAATGTCCGATTTTAGAACCTGGTGATACAAAAAACTTATGAAGTCAGAGTAAATACTTCAAAGTGTAATATATGCCTTCTTTGGTGGATGAAAGTTCACTAATCCACATGCTCACAACTCAGAAACGCATGTTTCTCGAATCCGTCATGCATGTATCATGTACGGAACCCGGAATGCCATGTTGATGGAATTCATGTAAATTATATATCTATTAGGTTGAATACACTCCAGAAGTATTCTTCTGTGAAAAATGAACGAATTCGAAACTTGTGTTAGGGAAAGCTTGTGAAAATGTGTACACGAGTCTATATGAAATTATTCCTTTTATAGAGGATGAAAAATCAGTAATCCACATGCTCACAACTCAGGAATGCATGTATGTCGAATCCGTCATGCATGTAACATGTACGGAACACGGAATATCATGTTGAAGGAATCTATTCTAATTACATATCTCTAGGGTAGAATTCGCTCCAAGAGGGTTTTCCTGTGATCAAAGTGGGATTCTTGAAACTGGTGATAGGAGAAGCAAAGAAGTCCAAGGAACTATTTCAAAGTGCATAAGTAACTTGTTTGGTGGTTGAAACATCTGTCATGCGCATGTTCACAGCTCAGAAATGCATGTTTGAGGAATCCATGATGCATGAAACATGTTCGGAATACGGAATGCCATGGTTATGTAAACAATGTAAATTACATGTGTATTGGTGAGAATTCGCTCAAAGAGTGTTTTCCACTGCCAAATGTCCAATTTTAGAACCTGGTGATACAAAAAACATATGAAGTCAGAGTAAATATTTCAAAGTGTACTATATGCCTTATTTGGTGGATGAAAATTCACTAATCCACATGCTCACAACTCAGAAACGCATGTTTCTCGAATCCGTCATGCATGTATCATGTACGGAACCCGGAATGCCATGTTGATGGAATTCATGTAAATTATATATCTATTAGGTTGAATACACTCCAGAAGTATTCTTCTGTGAAAAATGAACGAATTCGAAACTTGTGTTAGGGAAAGCTTGTGAAAATGTGTACACGAGTCTATATGAAATTATTCCTTTTATACAGGTTGAAAAATCAGTAATCCACATGCTCACAACTCAGGAATGCATGTATGTTGAATCCGTCATTCATGTAATATGTACTTATCACGGAATATCATGTTGAAGGAATCTATTCAAATTACATATCTCTAGGGTAGAATTCGCTCCAAGAGGGTTTTCCTGTGATCAAAGTGTGATTCTTGAAACTGGTGATAGGAGAAGCAATGAAGTCCAAGGAACTATTTAAAAGTGCATAAGTAACTTGTTTGGTGGTTGAAACATCTGTCATGCGCATGTTCACAGCTCAGAAATGCATGTTTGAGGAATCCGTGATGCATGAAACATGTCCGGAATACGGAATGCCATGGTTATGTAAACAATGTAAATTACATGTGTATTGGTGAGAATTCGCTCAAAGAGAGTTTTCTACTGCCAAATGTCCGATTTTAGAACCTGGTGATACAAAAATCTTGTGAAGTCAGAGTAAATATTTCAAAGTGTAATATATGCCTTCTTTGGTGGATGAAAGTTCACTAATCCACATGCTCACAACTCAGAAACGCATGTTTCTCGAATCCGTCATGCATGTATCATGTACGGAACCCGGAATGCCATGTTGATGGAATTCATGTAAATTATATATCTATTAGGTTGAATACACTCCAGAAGTATTCTTCTGTGAAAAATGAACGAATTCGAAACTTGTGTTAGGGAAAGCTTGTGAAAATGTGTACACGAGTCTATATGAAATTATTCCTTTTAAAGAGGATGAAAAATCAGTAATCCACATGCCCACAACTCAGGAATGCATGTATGTCGAATCCGTCATGCATGTAACATGTACGGAACACGGAATATCATGTTGAAGGAATCTATTCAAATTATATATCTCTAGGGTAGAATTCGCTCCAAGAGGGTTTTCCTGTGATCAAAGTGTGATTCTTGAAACTGGTGATAGGAGAAGCAACGAAGTCCAAGGAACTATTTCAAAGTGCATAAGTAACTTGTTTGGTGGTTGAAACATCTGTCATGCGCATGTTCACAGCTCAGAAATGCATGTTTGAGGAATCCGTGATGCATGAAACATGTCCGGAATACGGAATGCCATGGTTATGTAAACAATGTAAATTACATGTGTATTGGTGAGAATTCGCTCAAAGAGAGTTTTCTACTGCCAAATGTCCGATTTTAGAACCTGGTGATACAAAAAACTTGTGAAGTCAGAGTAAATATTTCAAAGTGTAATATATGCCTTCTTTGGTGGATGAAAGTTCACTAATCCACATGCTCACAACTCAGAAACGCATGTTTCTCGAATCCGTCATGCATGTATCATGTACGGAACCCGGAATGCCATGTTGATGGAATTCATGTAAATTATATATCTATTAGGTTGAATACACTCCAGAAGTATTCTTCTGTGAAAAATGAACGAATTCGAAACTTGTGTTAGGGAAAGCTTGTGAAAATGTGTACACGAGTCTATATGAAATTATTCCTTTTATAGAGGATGAAAAATCAGTAATCCACTTGCTCACAACTCAGGAATGCATGTATGTTGAATCCGTCATGCATGTAATATGTACGGATCACGGAATATCATGTTGAAGGAATCTATTCAAATTACATATCTCTAGGGTAGAATTCGCTCCAAGAGGGTTTTCCTGTGATCAAAGTGTGATTCTTGAAACTGGTGATAGGAGAAGCAACGAAGTCCAAGGAACTATTTCAAAGTGCATAAGTAACTTGTTTGGTGGTTGAAACATCTGTCATGCGCATGTTCACAGCTCAGAAATGCATGTTTGAGGAATCCGTGATGCATGAAACATGTTCGGAATACGGAATGCCATGGTTATGTAAACAATGTAAATTACATGTGTATTGGTGAGAACTCGCTCAAAGAGTGTTTTCCACTGCCAAATGTCCGATTTTAGAACCTGGTGATACAAAAAACTTATGAAGTCAGAGTAAATATTTCAAAGTGTAATATATGCCTTCTTTGGTGGATGAAAGTTCACTAATCCACATGCTCACAACTCAGAAACGCATGTTTCTCGAATCCGTCATGCATGTATCATGTACGGAACCCGGAATGCCATGTTGATGGAATTCATGTAAATTATATATCTATTAGGTTGAATACACTCCAGAAGTATTCTTCTGTGAAAAATGAACGAATTCAAAACTTGTGTTAGGGAAAGCTTGTGAAAATGTGTACACGAGTCTATATGAAATTATTCCTTTTATAGAGGATGAAAAATCGGTAATCCACATGCTCACAACTCAGGAATGCATGTATGTCGAATCCGTCATGCATGTAACATGTACAGAACACGGAATATCATGTTGAAGGAATCTATTCAAATTACATATCTCTAGGGTAGAATTCGCTCCAAGAGGGTTTTCCTGTGATCAAAGTGTGATTCTTGAAACTGGTGATAGGAGAAGCAACGAAGTCCAAGGAACTATTTCAAAGTGCATAAGTAATTGTTTGGTGGTTGAAACATCTGTCATGCGCATGTTCACAGCTCATAAATGCATGTTTGAGGAATCCGTGTTGCATGAAACATGTTCGGAATACGGAATGCCATGGTTACGTAAACAATGTAAATTACATGTGTATTGGTGAGAATTCCCTCAAAGAGTGTTTTCTACTGCAAATGTGCGATTTTAGAACCTGGTGATACACAAAACTTATGAAGTCAGAGTAAATATTTCAAAGTGTAATATATGCCTTCTTTGGTGGATGAAAGTTCACTAATCCACATGCTCACAACTCAGAAACGCATGTTTCTCGAATCCGTCATGCATGTATCATGTACGGAACCCGGAATGCCATGTTGATGGAATTCATGTAAATTATATATCTATTAGGTTGAATACACTCCAGAAGTATTCTTCTGTGAAAAATGAACGAATTCGAAACTTGTGTTAGGGAAAGCTTGTGAAAATGTGTACACGAGTCTATATGAAATTATTCCTTTTATAGAGGATGAAAAATCAGTAATCCACTTGCTCACAACTCAGGAATGCATGTATGTCGAATCCGTCATGCAAGTAACATGTACGGAACACGGAATATCATGTTGAAGGAATCTATTCAAATTACATATCTCTAGGGTAGAATTCGCTCCAAGAGGGTTTTTCTGGGATCAAAGTGTGATTCTTGAAACTGGTGATAGGAGAAGCAACGAAGTCCAAGGAACTATTTCAAAGTGCATAAGTAACTTGTTTGGTGGTTGAAACATCTGTCATGCGCATGTTCACAGCTCAGAAATGCATGTTTGAGGAATCCGTGATGCATGAAACATGTTCGGAATACGGAATGCCATGGTTATGTAAACAATGTAAATTACATGTGTATTGGTGAGAATTCGCTCAAAGAGTGTTTTCCACTGCCAAATGTCCGATTTTAGAACCTGGTGATACAAAAAACTTATGAAGTCAGAGTAAATATTTCAAAGTGTAATATATGCCTTCTTTGGTGGATGAAAGTTCACTAATCCACATGCTCACAACTCAGAAACGCATGTTTCTCGAATCCGTCATGCATGTATCATGTACGGAACCCGGAATGCCATGTTGATGGAATTCATGTAAATTATATATCTATTAGGTTGAATACACTCCAGAAGTATTCTTCTGTGAAAAATGAACGAATTCGAAACTTGTGTTAGGGAAAGCTTGTGAAAATGTGTACACGAGTCTATATGAAATTATTCCTTTTATAGAGGTTGAAAAATCAGTAATCCACTTGCTCACAACTCAGGAATGCATGTATGTCGAGTCCGTCATGCATATAACATGTACGGAACACGGAATATCATGTTGAAGGAATCAATTCAAATTACATATCTCTAGGGTAGAATTCGCTCCAAGAGGGTTTTCCTGGGATCAAAGTGTGATTCTTGAAACTGGTGATAGGAGAAGCAACGAAGTCCAAGGAACTATTTCAAAGTGCATAAGTAATTGTTTGGTGGTTGAAACATATGTCATGCGCATGTTCACAGCTCATAAATGCATGTTTCAGGAATCCGTGTTGCATGAAACATGTTCGGAATACGGAATGCCATGGTTACGTAAACAATGTAAATTACATGTGTATTGGTGAGAATTCCCTCAAAGAGTGTTTTCTACTGCAAATGTGCGATTTTAGAACCTGGTGATACACAAAACTTATGAAGTCAGAGTAAATAATTCAAAGTGTAATATATGCCTTCTTTGGTGGATGAAAGTTCACTAATCCACATGCTCACAACTCAGAAACGCATGTTTCTCGAATCCGTCATGCATGTATCATGTACGGAACCCGGAATGCCATGTTGATGGAATTCATGTAAATTATATATCTATTAGGTTGAATACACTCCAGAAGTATTCTTCTGTGAAAAATGAACGAATTCGAAACTTGTGTTAGGGAAAGCTTGTGAAAATGTGTACACGAGTCTATATGAAATTATTCCTTTTATAGAGGATGAAAAATCAGTAATCCACATGCTCACAACTCAGGAATGCATGTATGTCGAATCCGTCATGCATGTAACATGTACAGAACACGGAATATCATGTTGAAGGAATCTATTCAAATTACATATCTCTAGGGTAGAATTCGCTCCAAGAGGGTTTTCCTGTGATCAAAGTGTGATTCTTGAAACTGGTGATAGGAGAAGCAACGAAGTCCAAGGAACTATTTCAAAGTGCATAAGTAATTGTTTGGTGGTTGAAACATATGTCATGCGCATGTTCACAGCTCATAAATGCATGTTTGAGGAATCCGTGTTGCATGAAACATGTTCGGAATACGGAATGCCATGGTTACGTAAACAATGTAAATTACATGTGTATTGGTGAGAATTCCCTCAAAGAGTGTTTTCTACTGCAAATGTGCGATTTTAGAACCTGGTGATACACAAAACTTATGAAGTCAGAGTAAATATTTCAAAGTGTAATATATGCCTTCTTTGGTGGATGAAAGTTCACTAATCCACATGCTCACAACTCAGAAACGCATGTTTCTCGAATCCGTCATGCATGTATCATGTACGGAACCCGGAATGCCATGTTGATGGAATTCATGTAAATTATATATCTATTAGGTTGAATACACTCCAGAAGTATTCTTCTGTGAAAAATGAACGAATTCGAAACTTGTGTTAGGGAAAGCTTGTGAAAATGTGTACACGAGTCTATATGAAATTATTCCTTTTATAGAGGATGAAAAATCAGTAATCCACTTGCTCACAACTCAGGAATGCATGTATGTCGAATCCGTCATGCAAGTAACATGTACGGAACACGGAATATCATGTTGAAGGAATCTATTCAAATTACATATCTCTAGGGTAGAATTCGCTCCAAGAGGGTTTTTCTGGGATCAAAGTGTGATTCTTGAAACTGGTGATAGGAGAAGCAACGAAGTCCAAGGAACTATTTCAAAGTGCATAAGTAACTTGTTTGGTGGTTGAAACATCTGTCATGCGCATGTTCACAGCTCAGAAATGCATGTTTGAGGAATCCGTGATGCATGAATCATGTTCGGAATACGGAATGCCATGGTTATGTAAACAATGTAAATTACATGTGTATTGGTGAGAATTCGCTCAAAGAGTGTTTTCCACTGCCAAATGTCTGATTTTAGAACCTGGTGATACAAAAATCTTGTGAAGTCAGAGTAAATATTTCAAAGTGTAATATATGCCTTCTTTGGTGGATGAAAGTTCACTAATCCACATGCTCACAACTCAGAAACGCATGTTTCTCGAATCCGTCATGCATGTATCATGTACGGAACCCGGAATGCCATGTTGATGGAATTCATGTAAATTATATATCTATTAGGTTGAATACACTCCAGAAGTATTCTTCTGTGAAAAATGAACGAATTCGAAACTTGTGTTAGGGAAAGCTTGTGAAAATGTGTACACGAGTCTATATGAAATTATTCCTTTTAAAGAGGATGAAAAATCAGTAATCCACATGCCCACAACTCAGGAATGCATGTATGTCGAATCCGTCATGCATGTAACATGTACGGAACACGGAATATCATGTTGAAGGAATCTATTCAAATTATATATCTCTAGGGTAGAATTCGCTCCAAGAGGGTTTTCCTGTGATCAAAGTGTGATTCTTGAAACTGGTGATAGGAGAAGCAACGAAGTCCAAGGAACTATTTCAAAGTGCATAAGTAACTTGTTTGGTGGTTGAAACATCTGTCATGCGCATGTTCACAGCTCAGAAATGCATGTTTGAGGAATCCGTGATGCATGAAACATGTCCGGAATACGGAATGCCATGGTTATGTAAACAATGTAAATTACATGTGTATTGGTGAGAATTCGCTCAAAGAGAGTTTTCTACTGCCAAATGTCCGATTTTAGAACCTGGTGATACAAAAAACTTGTGAAGTCAGAGTAAATATTTCAAAGTGTAATATATGCCTTCTTTGGTGGATGAAAGTTCACTAATCCACATGCTCACAACTCAGAAACGCATGTTTCTCGAATCCGTCATGCATGTATCATGTACGGAACCCGGAATGCCATGTTGATGGAATTCATGTAAATTATATATCTATTAGGTTGAATACACTCCAGAAGTATTCTTCTGTGAAAAATGAACGAATTCGAAACTTGTGTTAGGGAAAGCTTGTGAAAATGTGTACACGAGTCTATATGAAATTATTCCTTTTAAAGAGGATGAAAAATCAGTAATCCACATGCCCACAACTCAGGAATGCATGTATGTCGAATCCGTCATGCATGTAACATGTACGGAACACGGAATATCATGTTGAAGGAATCTATTCAAATTATATATCTCTAGGGTAGAATTCGCTCCAAGAGGGTTTTCCTGTGATCAAAGTGTGATTCTTGAAACTGGTGATAGGAGAAGCAACGAAGTCCAAGGAACTATTTCAAAGTGCATAAGTAACTTGTTTGGTGGTTGAAACATCTGTCATGCGCATGTTCACAGCTCAGAAATGCATGTTTGAGGAATCCGTGATGCATGAAACATGTCCGGAATACGGAATGCCATGGTTATGTAAACAATGTAAATTACATGTGTATTGGTGAGAATTCGCTCAAAGAGAGTTTTCTACTGCCAAATGTCCGATTTTAGAACCTGGTGATACAAAAAACTTGTGAAGTCAGAGTAAATATTTCAAAGTGTAATATATGCCTTCTTTGGTGGATGAAAGTTCACTAATCCACATGCTCACAACTCAGAAACGCATGTTTCTCGAATCCGTCATGCATGTATCATGTACGGAACCCGGAATGCCATGTTGATGGAATTCATGTAAATTATATATCTATTAGGTTGAATACACTCCAGAAGTATTCTTCTGTGAAAAATGAACGAATTCGAAACTTGTGTTAGGGAAAGCTTGTGAAAATGTGTACACGAGTCTATATGAAATTATTCCTTTTATAGAGGATGAAAAATCAGTAATCCACTTGCTCACAACTCAGGAATGCATGTATGTCGAATCCGTCATGCAAGTAACATGTACGGAACACGGAATATCATGTTGAAGGAATCTATTCAAATTACATATCTCTAGGGTAGAATTCGCTCCAAGAGGGTTTTTCTGGGATCAAAGTGTGATTCTTGAAACTGGTGATAGGAGAAGCAACGAAGTCCAAGGAACTATTTCAAAGTGCATAAGTAACTTGTTTGGTGGTTGAAACATCTGTCATGCGCATGTTCACAGCTCAGAAATGCATGTTTGAGGAATCCGTGATGCATGAAACATGTTCGGAATACGGAATGCCATGGTTATGTAAACAATGTAAATTACATGTGTATTGGTGAGAATTCGCTCAAAGAGTGTTTTCCACTGCCAAATGTCCGATTTTAGAACCAGGTGATACAAAAAACTTATGAAGTCAGAGTAAATATTTCAAAGTGTAATATATGCCTTCTTTGGTGGATGAAAGTTCACTAATCCACATGCTCACAACTCAGAAACGCATGTTTCTCGAATCCGTCATGCATGTATCATGTACGGAACCCGGAATGCCATGTTGATGGAATTCATGTAAATTATATATCTATTAGGTTGAATACACTCCAGAAGTATTCTTCTGTGAAAAATGAACGAATTCGAAACTTGTGTTAGGGAAAGCTTGTGAAAATGTGTACACGAGTCTATATGAAATTATTCCTTTTATACAGGTTGAAAAATCAGTAATCCACATGCTCACAACTCAGGAATGCATGTATGTTGAATCCGTCATGCATGTAATATGTACTTATCACGGAATATCATGTTGAAGGAATCTATTCAAATTACATATCTCTAGGGTAGAATTCGCTCCAAGAGGGTTTTCCTGTGATCAAAGTGTGATTCTTGAAACTGGTGATAGGAGAAGCAATGAAGTCCAAGGAACTATTTAAAAGTGCATAAGTAACTTGTTTGGTGGTTGAAACATCTGTCATGCGCATGTTCACAGCTCAGAAATGCATGTTTGAGGAATCCGTGATGCATGAAACATGTCCGGAATACGGAATGCCATGGTTATGTAAACAATGTAAATTACATGTGTATTGGTGAGAATTCGCTCAAAGAGAGTTTTCTACTGCCAAATGTCCGATTTTAGAACCTGGTGATACAAAAATCTTGTGAAGTCAGAGTAAATATTTCAAAGTGTAATATATGCCTTCTTTGGTGGATGAAAGTTCACTAATCCACATGCTCACAACTCAGAAACGCATGTTTCTCGAATCCGTCATGCATGTATCATGTACGGAACCCGGAATGCCATGTTGATGGAATTCATGTAAATTATATATCTATTAGGTTGAATACACTCCAGAAGTATTCTTCTGTGAAAAATGAACGAATTCGAAACTTGTGTTAGGGAAAGCTTGTGAAAATGTGTACACGAGTCTATATGAAATTATTCCTTTTAAAGAGGATGAAAAATCAGTAATCCACATGCCCACAACTCAGGAATGCATGTATGTCGAATCCGTCATGCATGTAACATGTACGGAACACGGAATATCATGTTGAAGGAATCTATTCAAATTATATATCTCTAGGGTAGAATTCGCTCCAAGAGGGTTTTCCTGTGATCAAAGTGTGATTCTTGAAACTGGTGATAGGAGAAGCAACGAAGTCCAAGGAACTATTTCAAAGTGCATAAGTAACTTGTTTGGTGGTTGAAACATCTGTCATGCGCATGTTCACAGCTCAGAAATGCATGTTTGAGGAATCCGTGATGCATGAAACATGTCCGGAATACGGAATGCCATGGTTATGTAAACAATGTAAATTACATGTGTATTGCTGAGAATTCGCTCAAAGAGAGTTTTCTACTGCCAAATGTCCGATTTTAGAACCTGGTGATACAAAAAACTTGTGAAGTCAGAGTAAATATTTCAAAGTGTAATATATGCCTTCTTTGGTGGATGAAAGTTCACTAATCCACATGCTCACAACTCAGAAACGCATGTTTCTCGAATCCGTCATGCATGTATCATGTACGGAACCCGGAATGCCATGTTGATGGAATTCATGTAAATTATATATCTATTAGGTTGAATACACTCCAGAAGTATTCTTCTGTGAAAAATGAACGAATTCGAAACTTGTGTTAGGGAAAGCTTGTGAAAATGTGTACACGAGTCTATATGAAATTATTCCTTTTATAGAGGATGAAAAATCAGTAATCCACTTGCTCACAACTCAGGAATGCATGTATGTTGAATCCGTCATGCATGTAATATGTACGGATCACGGAATATCATGTTGAAGGAATCTATTCAAATTACATATCTCTAGGGTAGAATTCGCTCCAAGAGGGTTTTCCTGTGATCAAAGTGTGATTCTTGAAACTGGTGATAGGAGAAGCAACGAAGTCCAAGGAACTATTTCAAAGTGCATAAGTAACTTGTTTGGTGGTTGAAACATCTGTCATGCGCATGTTCACAGCTCAGAAATGCATGTTTGAGGAATCCGTGATGCATGAAACATGTTCGGAATACGGAATGCCATGGTTATGTAAACAATGTAAATTACATGTGTATTGGTGAGAACTCGCTCAAAGAGTGTTTTCCACTGCCAAATGTCCGATTTTAGAACCTGGTGATACAAAAAACTTATGAAGTCAGAGTAAATATTTCAAAGTGTAATATATGCCTTCTTTGGTGGATGAAAGGTCACTAATCCACATGCTCACAACTCAAAAACGCATGTTTCTCGAATCCGTCATGCATGTATCATGTACGGAACCCGGAATGCCATGTTGATGGAATTCATGTAAATTATATATCTATTAGGTTGAATACACTCCAGAAGTATTCTTCTGTGAAAAATGAACGAATTCGAAACTTGTGTTAGGGAAAGCTTGTGAAAATGTGTACACGAGTCTATATGAAATTATTCCTTTTATAGAGGATGAAAAATCAGTAATCCACATGCTCACAACTCAGGAATGCATGTATGTCGAATCCGTCATGCATGTAACATGTACGGAACACGGAATATCATGTTGAAGGAATCTATTCAAATTACATATCTCTAGGGTAGAATTCGCTCCAAGAGGGTTTTCCTGTGATCAAAGTGTGATTCTTGAAACTGGTGATAGGAGAAGCAACGAAGTCCAAGGAACTATTTCAAAGTGCATAAGTAACTTGTTTGGTGGTTGAAACATCTGTCATGCGCATGTTCACAGCTCAGAAATGCATGTTTGAGGAATCCGTGATGCATGAAACATGTCCGGAATACGGAATGCCATGGTTATGTAAACAATGTAAATTACATGTGTATTGGTGAGAATTCGCTCAAAGAGAGTTTTCTACTGCCAAATGTCCGATTTTAGAACCTGGTGATACAAAAAACTTATGAAGTCAGAGTAAATATTTCAAAGTGTGATATATGCCTTCTTTGGTGGATGAAAGTTCACTAATCCACATGCTCACAACTCAGAAACGCATGTTTCTCGAATCCGTCATGCATGTATCATGTACGGAACCCGGAATGCCATGTTGATGGAATTCATGTAAATTATATATTTATTAGGTTGAATACACTCCAGAAGTATTCTTCTGTGAAAAATGAACGAATTCGTAACTTGTGTTAGGGAAAGCTTGTGAAAATGTGTACACGAGTCTATATGAAATTATTCCTTTTAAAGAGGATGAAAAATCAGTAATCCACATGCTCACAACTCAGGAATGCATGTATGTCGAATCCGTCATGCATGTAACATGTACGGAATACTGAATATCATGTTGAAGGAATCTATTCAAATTACATATCTCTAGGGTAGAATTCGCTCCAAGAGGGTTTTCCTGGGATCAAAGTGTGATTCTTGAAACTGGTGATAGGAGAAGCAACGAAGTCCAAGGAACTATCTAAAAGTGCATAAGTAACTTGTTTGGTGGTTGAAACATCTGTCATGCGCATGTTCACAGCTCAGAAATGCATGTTTGAGGAATCCGTGATGCATGAAACATGTCCGGAATACGGAATGCCATGGTTATGTAAACAATGTAAATTACATGTGTATTGGTGAGAATTCGCTCAAAGAGAGTTTTCTACTGCCAAATGTCCGATTTTAGAACCTGGTGATACAAAAAACTTATGAAGTCAGAGTAAATATTTCAAAGTGTAATATATGCCTTCTTTGGTGGATGAAAGTTCACTAATCCACATGCTCACAACTCAGAAACGCATGTTTCTCGAATCCGTCATGCATGTATCATGTACGGAACCCGGAATGCCATGTTGATGGAATTCATGTAAATTATATATCTATTAGGTTGAATACACTCCAGAAGTATTCTTCTGTGAAAAATGAACGAATTCAAAACTTGTGTTAGGGAAAGCTTGTGAAAATGTGTACACGAGTCTATATGAAATTATTCCTTTTATAGAGGATGAAAAATCGGTAATCCACATGCTCACAACTCAGGAATGCATGTATGTCGAATCCGTCATGCATGTAACATGTACAGAACACGGAATATCATGTTGAAGGAATCTATTCAAATTACATATCTCTAGGGTAGAATTCGCTCCAAGAGGGTTTTCCTGTGATCAAAGTGTGATTCTTGAAACTGGTGATAGGAGAAGCAACGAAGTCCAAGGAACTATTTCAAAGTGCATAAGTAATTGTTTGGTGGTTGAAACATCTGTCATGCGCATGTTCACAGCTCATAAATGCATGTTTGAGGAATCCGTGTTGCATGAAACATGTTCGGAATACGGAATGCCATGGTTACGTAAACAATGTAAATTACCTGTGTATTGGTGAGAATTCCCTCAAAGAGTGTTTTCTACTGCAAATGTGCGATTTTAGAACCTGGTGATACACAAAACTTATGAAGTCAGAGTAAATATTTCAAAGTGTAATATATGCCTTCTTTGGTGGATGAAAGTTCACTAATCCACATGCTCACAACTCAGAAACGCATGTTTCTCGAATCCGTCATGCATGTATCATGTACGGAACCCGGAATGCCATGTTGATGGAATTCATGTAAATTATATATCTATTAGGTTGAATACACTCCAGAAGTATTCTTCTGTGAAAAATGAACGA